>NC_069681.1:60190815-60493429 GCF_023699985.2 Odocoileus virginianus | reverse complement strand
TCTGTGAAAAGAAGAGAAGCAAAAAGCGAAGGAGAAAAGGAAAGATAGTGCCATTTGAATGTACAATTACAAAGAATAGCCAGGAGAGAGAAGAAAGCCTTCCTCAGCAATCAATGCAAAAAAATAGAGGAAAACAACAGAATGGGAAAGACTAGAGATCTCTTCAAGAAAATCCAAGGGAACATTTCGTGCAAAAATAGGCTCAATAAAGGACAGAAATGGTATGGACCTAACAGAAGCAGAAGATATTAAGAAGAGGTGGCAAGAATACATAGAAGAACTGTACAAAAAAGATCTTCATGACCCAGATAATCGCAATGGTGTGATCATTCACCTAGAGCCAGACATCCTGGAATGTGAAGTCAAGTGGGCCTTAGGAAGTATCACTATGAAGAAAGCTAGTGGAGGTGATGGAATTCCAGTTGAGCTATTTAAAATCCTGAAAGATGATGCTGTGAAAGTGCTGCACTCAATATACCAGCAAATATGGAAAACTCAGCAGTGACCACAGGACTGGAAAAGGCCAGTTTTCATTCCAATGTCAAAGGAAGGCAATGCCAAAGAATGCTAACTACTGCACAATTGCACTCATCTCACACATTAGTAAAGTAATGCTCAAAATTCTCCAAGCCAGGCTTCAGCAATATGTGAACTATGAATTTCCAGATGTTCAAGCTGGTTTTAGAAAAGGCAGAGGAACCAGAGATCAAATTGCCAACATCTGCTGGATCAACAAAAAAGCAATAGAGTTCCAGAAAATCATTTATTTCTGCTTTATTGACTATGCCAAAGCCTTTCGACTGTGTGGATCACAATAAACTGTGGAAAATTCTGAAAGAGATGGGAATACCAGACCACCTGACCTGCCTCTTGAGAAACCTGTATGCAGGTCAGGAAGCAACAGTTAGAACTGGACATGGAACAACAGATTGGTTCCAAATTGGAAAAGGAGTACATCAAGGCTGTTTATTGTCACCATGCTTATTTAACTTATATGCAGAGTACATCATGAGAAACACTGTGCTGGAAGAAGCACAAGTTGGAATCGAGATTGCCGGGAGAAATATCAATAATCTTAGATATGCAGATGACACCACCCTTATGGCAAAAAATGAAGAGGAACTAAAAAGCCTCTTGATGAAAGTGAAAGACGAGAGTGAAAAATTTGGCTTAAAGCTCAACATTCAGAAAACTAAGATCATGGCATCTGGTCCCATCACTTCATGGCAAATAGATGGGGAGACAGTGGAAAAAGTGTCAGACTTTATTTTGGGGGGCTCCAAAATCACTGCAGATGGTGCTTGCAGCCATGAAATTAAAAGACGCTTACTCCTTGGAAGGAAAGTTATGACCAACTTAGATAGCATATTAAAAAGCAGAGACATTACTTTGCCAACAAAGGTCCATCTGGTCAACACTATGGTTTTTCCAGTGGTCATGTATGGATGTGAGAGTTGGACTGTGTAGAAAGCTGAGCACCGAAAAATTGATGCTTTTGAACTGTGGTGTTGGAGAAGACTCTTGAGAGCCCCTTGGACTGCAAGGAGATCCAATCGGTCCATCCTAAAGGAGATCAGTCCTGGGTGTTCATTGTAAGGACTGATTCTGGAAGCTGAAACCCCAATACTTGGCCACCTCATGCTAAGAGTTGACTTATTGGAAAAGACCCTGATGCTGGGAGAGATTGGGGGCAGGAGTAGAAGGGGATGACAGATGATAAGATGGATGGATGGCATCACCTACTTGATGGATATGGGTTTGAGTAAACTCCGGGAGTTGGTGATGGACAGGGAGGCCTGGTGTGCTGCGATTCATGGAGTTGCAAAGAGTCGGACACGACTGAGCGACTGAACTGAATTGATATATATCAGGAAATCAAAAGATCAGGAGATACATACTGTAAGTTCTTCTGTAAAAAAATTTCAACCATTTTTTAAAATGTATCAGTTCAGTTCAGTTCAGTTCAGTCACTCAGTTTGTGTCCAACTCTTTCTGACCCATGAACACAGCACGCCAGCCCTCCCTGTCCACCAACTCCTGGAGCTTACCCAAACTCATGTCCATTGAGTCGATGATGCCATCCAACCATCTCATCTTCTGTCGTACCCTTCTCCTCCTGCCCTCAATCTTTCCCAGCATCAGGGTCCTTTCAAATGAGTCAGCTCTTCACATCAGGTGGAAAAGTACTGGAGTTTCAGTTTCAGCATCAGTCCTTCCAATGAACACCCAGAACAGATCTCCTTTAGGATGGACTGGTTGGATCTCCCTGCAGTCCAAGGGACTCTTAAGAGTCTTCTCCAACACCACAGTTCAAAAGCATCAATTTTTTGGTGCTCAGCTTCCTTCACCGTCCAACTCTCTCATCCATACATGACCACTGGAAAAACCATAGTGTTGACCAGACAGGCCTTTGTTGGCAAAGTAATGTCTCTGCTTTTTAATATGCTATCTAGGTTGGTCATAACTTTCCTTCCAAGGAGTAATCATCTTTTAATTTCATGGCTGCAGTCACCTTCTACAGTGATTTTGTAGCCCAGAAAAATAAAGTCAGCCACTGTTTCCACTGTTTCCTCATCTATTTGCCATGAACTGATGGGACCAGATGCCATGATCTTAGTTTTCTGAATGTTGAAGCCAACGTTTTCACTCTCCTCTTTTACTTTCATCAAGAGGCTTTTAGTTCCTCTTCACTTTCTGCCATAAGGGTGGTGTCATCTGCATATCTGAGATTATTGATATTTCTCCCGGCAATCTCGATTCCAACTTGTGCTTCTTCCAGCACAGTGTTTCTCATGATGTACTCTGCAAATAAGGTAAATAAGCATGGTGACAATATACAACCTTGACATACTCCTTTTCATATTTGGAATCAGTCTGTTGTTCCATGTCCTGTTTTAACTGTTGCTTCCTGACCTGCATACAGGTTTCTCAAGAGGCAGGTCAGGTGGTCTGGTATTCCCGTCTCTTTCAGAATTTTCCACAGTTTATTGTGATCCACACAGTGAAAGGCTTTGGCATAGTCAATAAAGCAGAAATAGATACGTACACCCATTTCCACACCAAACAACTGGCTTTGTACAGAGCCTATTGAATTTTCTACAGATACCTTTTTAGATTTATTTTTATACAATTTTTAGGGTACTTTCTAGTTACATATCAGGAAATAAAAAGATTAAGAGATGCATAATATATGTTCTCCTGCAAAAAAAAAAAAAAGAAGAAGAAATGGTTGAAATAGAGTGGATAGAATTTGCTACTGTGGTAAGGAATGAATCCAGAATAGAACACTAGGAATGTGTTTTTACATATTTCTCTTCCAAAGGCATAAAATATGGAGAAAGATACAGGCCTGGTTTTTGCTCTCTTAGAGTTCCCACAGTAGATGGAGAAAAATGAGAGGATATCTAGAAAAGTCACTCTATCCGAAAACTATAATCAGAATTGCAGTGTTTTGCTGGTCAAACCAAGTAAGCAGTGCCCTTTTAAAAAGGTGTTCCATTATGTGTTAGCTCTATGTCAGTATATACCACAGTTAACTGTGGCATCACAAAATCTGAAAAACAGAAAAATAAAATATAATATACTAATAAGAGAAAGAGTATACATACTTAGCACTATCATATACATGATTTAATTTTATCCTCCCATGATCAATTTTATTATATGATATCCATATCATTAAGCCTTTTGATTCAAGTGTTACTAATGTGTTCAATTTATAAATGGAAAATAGAAGCTTAGAGACAGTGACGATGTTTCTCTTATTTAACTAGTATTTAAAGGAAGCAGAAAAATAACTACACTCCTCCAACAGCAAAAACCATTATTTTCCATCACACCACATTACTTCACTACTTAAATTAAGGAAGCCAACATTAGTGTTATTTATGCTGAGTCCTTATATCTCCAATTTTAAAAGAAGCAATATACAAATGTGATTGTTTCCAGATTTTCCAGTTAGGAGACATTGTGAGGGAAACTGTCATAGAGTGATTCATTAAACCATGGAGAATTAAAAAAATATCTTGTTTTGCAACCACATTTCTCCTTGCTGATTTGCTCTGAGGAAAGAAAAATCAGTAACCTCATCATTTGGAGTGCTATAAATGGACTCAAAAGTGGATTTCTATGCTCCTGCCCTTTTCTCTGTGTTGCTCCCTATTATTGGCTTGCCTCCTCTCTCCTCAAAAAAGCAAACAGACCCCAAATAGACCCCTATAATATCTGTCCATATGGAAGATTATAGATCTCTAAATGGATGCTCTTTTCCAAGGACAACAGATAGATAATAATGGCTTCATTGTTTGAAGATGAGTTTCTTCCAATAAAATTTGGGGGTCAATAAAGAAGAAGGAGAAGGAATATTTATTCTCTATGACATGTTATTATTTTAGCTTTCACATACCACAATCTGCAGGCTGAACTTAATGGAAACCAGAGCCAGGAAGCTGCTGGAAATTGGCAAGATCTGGTGAACCGAAGTGAAATGTAGGGGCTGCAATGTGCTATAATGTTTGTGTGTGTGTGTGTGTGTGTGTGTGTGTATTGTGGAGAGGGGTAGGAGGATCCTCCTGGAACTACAAACAACAGGGGTGCCTTTTACAAGTAAATTACCTACAGAAAATGGCTTACTATAAAGAACAATGGCTTTTAGTCCTAACTTAAAATTTATATGGTTTCTCATGATGGAGAAACTAGCACATCACACATCTATTTGGAAAGATTTGCTGCCTTAATATTTTCTGCCTTCATATATTCTGAGTAGCCTTTCCAGTGATATATAGAACATAATAGGAGCAGGTTGAATCAGAGTGAACTTTGGAGTCAGACACTAGAGTTCAAATCCTAGATATGTAATCATGGGCTATATGACCCTAGATGGCTTATTTAAGCTCTTTGAGTCTATTTCCTCCAGAAAAATGTGAATTATACCTACCAAAAATCTGTGACAAAACACTTGACAAACAACTCCCAAATATTATTATCTTAAGATAATAAAAAAGTTCATTTTTCACTCACTCAGTCATCTCCCATGGGTGGTCCTATTGAGGCAGCTCTCTTGAGCATTTCTTGTTTAAGTGGCAACTCAGCAACCCAGGTTCCTTCCAAATTGTGGCTCTGCCCTCCCAGTGTCCATAAAGTCTTTTGTGTTCAGCTGGTAAACAGACAAAAACATGGAGGCTGGCACTTTAGAGTAGCAGTCCCCAAATTTTGGCACTGGAACTGGTTTCATGGAAGACAATTTTTCCACAGACCAGGGGCAGGCAATCTAGATCCCTCACATGTGCTGTTCACAGTAGGGTTTGCACACCTATGAGAATCTAATGCCATCGCTGATCTGACAGGAGGCAGAGCTCAGGCAGTAATGCAAACAATGGGAAGTGGCTGTAAATACAGATGAAGCTTCCCTCACTCACCTGCTGCTCACAGGCCACTGTGCCATCCATTTCTTAAGAGGCCATGGACAGGTATTGGTCCAAGGATTAGGGACCTCTGCTTTCGAGGATTTTCTAGGTCACAGCTGGAAGTGGCAAACACTAATTCCATCTGTATTCCATGGGACAGAATTTGGTCACAAGAGATCTCTTAATTAGGGAGGCTGGAAAATGTAGTCTAACTCCCAGCAAGAAAAGTGCTGGAACTCGGGTGAAGTAAGAAAGGTGCCTAGCATGCAAACTTGAGTCATTAATTTTCAAGGTCAGGCAAGGGCAGAGTCCTGTGAGTGTAGGACTGCTCTTTGCAGGAACTTG
Source organism: Odocoileus virginianus (assembly GCF_023699985.2). Taxonomy (NCBI): domain Eukaryota; kingdom Metazoa; phylum Chordata; class Mammalia; order Artiodactyla; family Cervidae; genus Odocoileus; species Odocoileus virginianus. Next base: position 60,487,679 of record NC_069681.1, on the reverse strand, counting down.
AAAATGTCTCCTGGCATCTCACATTCCTAGATTCTTCTCTTGTCCTGCCCTAGTCCTTGCCCCAAAGAAAGAATTTGAGGAGGAAACACACTTTCCACATCTACCTACCCATCAGGAGGACTACTGTGAAAGCAAATAGAATGTTCAGTATCTGTTGGTTACTTATTTCATTATCCCCTACAGAAACAAAAGGTTTCTTTTTCCCTTCATTTATGATGCAAAAATTACATTTCTACCTTTAAAACAAAACCTTTGCAATTATCCCTTAACTTAAGTGATGTCAATATTATTATTATGTTATTTTAAAATAAGAATTTTAAAATATCAAATAACTGAAAATTGAGTTTTTATTCCAGTCACCAAAGTATTTAGCAGTGGAGTATGAACTAGCCCAAACAGTAGACAGAAAGTCTCCAGGGCAGAAAAGAAGTTTTCTGAAAAGAACTTTTCTGAAAAGAAGTTTTGGTCTATATGTCTTGATTTCTTAATGATTGTTGAACTCACAGCGGTTCTTTCAACCACCGCTCCCTTACAAATGCAGTGAGGCATTGTTAGGGTGTGCTTTTCCATAATGAACACATTATGGGAACTGTTACAGAAGAGAAAAGACAAGAATGACTATAGTGTAATCTGCAAAATGTCTCCACGGTTCTAATGTTGGTCATTTTAGGGAAACTGCCAACAGGCTCCTGAAACAGTACACATGCATTCTATACTTAGAGAAGTAGTTTAACTTTCAGGATAGCCAATTTCACTTCAGTTTATCTTACTTTATGTCCCAAGGAGCTGTTTGGATTTTGACAGCTTATGAGCAAACCATTCTACAAAATGTGGCCATTGATCTGCTATTGAAAGCAAAGGAGATGCTCTGTGACAAAGCTGCAACTAAAATGAGCTGCTATTGTGGGTTGATGAAGTTTTTATTGTTAATTAAGTCTAGAAGACTCTTCATCTGTGAAGACTGCTTTCCAGAAATCCAAAGTGATGCTGTTATTTTGCTTTTGCTTTTCCTTACAAATTTTTCCTGCAAACATTTTTTGGTCACTATTTGTTCATTTAAATTAGCCAGTCAGTAGACATTCACTGAGGCCCTCCTCAGGCCAAGCAAAGCACTGGATGCTGGTGAGTACAAAGATACAGCAGTTTGGAAAGAACCCTGTCTTCAGGAAGATTCTGGTTCTGTAGAGGATAGGAACATGTACAGACACATCTACAACATGCTGCAGGGTATGTGATTGTCATAAAAGAGGTCAAGACAGAGTCTCATCCATAGAAGGGAACTATACTATACAAGGCCACTTGTAGGGATGGCAGCATTTGAGCTGGAAGAAAACATAGCATTTGAACTTTCAGAGATGATGGTGAAGTATGTGGTGGGGATGACAAAGAGGGTGCAGAGAAAGAGCAAGGACAAAGATATATTGGTCAAATCTTCATACGAAGGACTTTTTTCCTAGGCACTCTTAGACAAATTATAATTAATATTAATTACTGGATATTAATAGAGACCTCTGAAATATTACCACATTGGCCCACAAAGAGCAGGATTGATTCTCTTCATAATCACAGAATCAGAACTTTTGTGGACCACCCATTTCAAGACAAAGTTCTCAACAAACACTCATGTTTTCCTGAGCCTTGGAAAATTTATCATTTACCTGAAACTGTGTTATATGACTTTACTTTGAAGGAAGCCCCAGATATCATATAATTTCATCCTTAAACATTTTAGCATGGATAGCTGAAAGATAAGCACTCTTTTTTAAAATATGCTCCAAAACCATCATACCTTAAAAATTCATGGTAATTCCTTAATATCATTAAATGTGGGGGAAATAAAATTCCCCCAATAGTCTCATACAGTTTTTATTGATTTAATTTGTTCAAATTAGAATGAAAATTCATGTATTCCTTTTTGTTGACATGTCTCTTAACCCTTTCACTGTACGTGTTTCCACTTGTAAGTCACTTGTCGAAAAAGTGAGAATCTGTGGAGTTTCTCACATTCTGCATTTTGCTGATTGCAGAGGTACTCTGACTGGCCACAAGCCTGAGTGAGAAGAAACCAACAAATTGAGCAGCCACTTTCCTTCATCGACTCCTCCTTGTGCTATGAAACACAAGTCTAATCTGGCACCATTTCCCTTTCACGCCAACGCTGACAAATCCTCCCAAACTCAATCTCCAAAGCTAATCCAATGTTTCTCCAAATCTCTTTTAGTGCCAGGTTAGAAGCATTCACTTCTGCTAAAATCACTGTCATTTTCTGAATCTAATGTCTGCATATTTTCCAGCCTCACACTGGGTTTTTGCTGCTTCTGTTCAACCTAATGAATCTTGTACATGATACCAACAACTGCGCTTGCTGGGGTTTGCTTTCTATCTGGCTGAATCTCAGGGTCTGATTTGTCTTTTGACGACAATTCCTTCTGCGCTCTCAAAATCTCATTTGCTACTACCATGTTTAATTCCAATGCCTTCTTTCTATTTTAATGATGACAGTTCTCAGCTTTTTTACTCCAGGTTCTTCATAATGAGAATAAAACAAAAATAACACATGTGGGATGTACATCAAGCCACACTTGTATGTGTACCAATTTGTCATTTACAAGTGAAACATGTAAATATCACTTACCTGAGAGTCAAGATCAGCTTATGCTGTAAAAGAAGAAAGGACTAATATTAAATGTCACTAAAACAAGATTGAATTTGTTTCATTTTCCAGTCAATAGCAAAATTAAAATTCTAGACTTTGAAACCAAACTTTGAGAAAGGGAAATCCCCTCCAGCTCACTCTTCTTTTAATACCTTCAATATATACTGCATATATTAATAGAGAGGATAGATCTCATTTTTCTGAGTTCCCTGGGAAAAAGGACAACATCAGCAGTGGTTGTAGCTACATCGGAAAAGCTTCCCTGTTGGTCAAGGATCCTGATGTGTTGACTGGTACACTTTCGAAAAAAATATATTTTGCTTTTTAAAATAAAAAAGGAGTGTATGATCATGTGGAAAGTATACACATGTACTCACAGACACAGAGACTGTACATGAAAAGAGAAAGACCTCTATTTTACTCTCTGGTATTTCTTTGAGTTTTTCAGGCAGACTGCCTCTTAACCCTTTTTGTCCAGGCAGCTCTAGGCAGGGTTCTTCTAACTGCAAATTTCAAGTCTCTAGTAGCGTAGTAAATGAATTTAATAGATTTTTTATATTGAAAAAGAATGGAAATAGCCTTTATCCTGTGCCATAGCTTTACATTTTGTTGGTAAATTTTTTGAGTCAGTTGTGCATGTTTTCTGGGAGATATATATATATATATATATTTATACCTGTATATCTATATCTATATGTATATTTGGAACAGGTCCAAGGCAGCCTTAGCTCTAGCTTATTCCTAGATCTTCCCAGGACTTTGAATTTGGGCTTTAAGTGGCTCTGAGTGGAGTAGCATTACTTGGAATGGGAGGTCCTTACCAGTATCCCATTATGGGAGAGATATGAATTTAAAGGAAGTTCATAGCAAGTGCTTTTTCACATGTCCTTTATTTTTCCTTGTATAACAAAGGAAAGAAGAGGGAAGGTAGACAGTTGGGGAGAAAAAGGAGAAAAAGCAAGAGATAAAAAGAAAGGATAACAAGATTAAATACCAGCAGTAAAGTCTAATCACCTAGAATACTTGCACATGCTTTTCTCAGCAGACCTGATGATGATCACCCTGCAGGGTAAAAATGAATTGGCTGAGTTATCCTGAGAATGTATAGGTAATGGGAGAGATGCTTAAAGGATATAAGAGATCTTTATAAAGATTTGTTTAAATTTTTTTCTAAATGCTAGAAATTGCAGACCCATACATGTTAAGGTTTAGTATATATAAAAATAGTGGAGCACATCATCAGAAAATCAATCCCTAAACACTAAGATTGCAGAGAAATAACTAACCTGAGTTAGAAGAGCAAATTACCAGAGACCAATCTCACAGCCTTTGCTGACAGAGCAAGGCAAGTTGTAGATAACAGAAAAGCAATAAATGCAATACATCTCAACCTCAGGATGGCCTTTGATTTTGTCCCATATGACACACTCATCAACCAGCAGAGAAAATATAACTTAAACCGGTAAGTCTCCAACTGCGTTGTGACCCCCCTAAGGTTATTAGGGAAAGTTGCCACAGAGGTCAGAGAATTTGCAACTGTATTTATTTCTTGTCCAGAGTCTCTGAGCCAAAAGAAGTCCCAAATTTGTAGAAAAGAACAGCAAAAATTCCCAAGAAGACTATACTTATTCTCACAGAAGATGCTGCCACCCGTGCAACTTTCTCTGGCCATTACAGAATCATCGATTTTGTGACTGGCCAGGAAGAAGGAGGGTCTAGTTAAGCCAGACCTCTAGGTGTCAGGTTTCATTCCTGCTTTAATGATTTTGTTTTTCAATTTTCAAATCCGTCAATACTATAAAAAATAATATACCCAAACACAGATTAGGGCTTCCCAGGTGGCCCCAGTGGTAAAGAATCTGCCTGCCAATGCAAGAGATGCAAGATATGTGGGTTTGATCCCTGGGTCGGGAAGATCCACTGGAGTAGGAAATAGCAACCCACTCTAGCATTCTCTAGCAAGAGCATTCCAGAAAAATGTCTACTTTTGCTTTGTTGATTATGCCAAAGTCTTTGATTGTGTGGATCACAACAAACTGTGGAAAAGTCTTGAAGAGATGGGAATACCAGACCACTTGACCAGCCTCTTAAGAAATCTGTATGCAGGTCAAGAAGTAACAGAACTGGACATGGAACAGCAGACTGGTTCCAAATTGGGAAAGGAGTACATCAAGGCTGTATATTGTCACCCTGCTTATTTAACTTATATGCAGAGAACATCATGAGAAATGCTGGGCTGGAAGAAGCACAAGCTGGAATCAAGATTGCCAGGAGAAATATCAGTAACCTCAGATATGCAAATGACACCATCCTTATGGCAGAAAGTGAAGAGCTAAAGAGCCTCCTGATGAAAGTGAAAGAAGAGAGTAAAAAAGCTGGCTTAAAATCAACATTTAAAAAGCTGCTATCATGGCATCCAGTCCCATCACTCCATGGCAAGTAGATGGAGAAACAATGGAAACAGTGACACACTTTATTTTTTTGGGTTCCAAAATCACTGCAGATGGTGACTGCAGCCATGAAATTAAAAGACGCTTACTCCTTGGAGGGAAAATTATGACCAAACTAGACAGCATATTAAAAAGCAGAGACATTACTTTGCCAACAAAGATCCGTCTAGTCAAAGCTATGGTTTTCCCAGTAGTCATGTATTGATATGAGAGTTGGACTATAAAGAAAGCTGAGCAAAGAGTCAGACACGACTGAGTGACTGAACTGAACTGCCCAGCATTCTTGTCTGGAAAATTCCATGGACAGAGGAGCCTGGCAGGCTACAGTCCATCAGCCTGCAAAGAGTTGGTTGTGACTGAGAGAGAGACAGAGAAACACATATTAATAATAACTAAGTGTTTATTAAGAATTCATGATATTCAAGCATTTCACAAGTATTATATTTAAGATATTAAGTATTCAATCCATGTAAGCATATTTTATTTAACAAACAGCAGACACTATTAATAACTCGTTTACTCCTCATAAGTGCCCTATGAAGTAGGTACAATTATTTACAGACAAATACATTGAAGTGGTGTTGGAGAAGACTCTTGAGAGTCCCTTGGACTGCAAGGAGATCCAATCAGTCCATCCTAAAGGAGATCAGTCCTGGGTGTTCGTTGGAAGGACTGACGCTGAAGCTGAAACTCTAATACTTTGACCACCTCATGCGAAGAGTTGACTCATTGCAAAAGACCCTGATGCTGGGAGGGATTGGGAGCAGGAGGAGAAGGGGACGACAGAGGATGAGATGGCTGGATGGCATCACTGACTCGATGGACATGAGTTTGAGTAAACTCCGAGAGTTGGTGATGGACAGGGAGGCCTGGCGTGCTGCAGTTCGTGGGGTTGCAGAGTTGGACACGACTGAGCTACTGAACTGAACTGAACACTGAAGTGAAGTAACTTGCCCATGACGACATGATAATAACTGGCAGAAAATAACTGGCAAGATTTCAAACCAAGCAGTTTGAATCCAGAGTCCAGGGCTTCAGCCACTGGACCATAGTCCCAGGTTTGGGCAGCAAACAGTGCTTGGCACATAATACACTCAATACATATAAGCCATTGGGATAGTTAATTCTGTATGTCATCTAGACAAGATGTCCAGATACCTGATTAAACATTTTTTGAGGGTGTGTCTATCAGGATGTTCCTGGAGAAGATTAGCATTTGAATCAGTAAAGGAAACCATCCTCCCCACCAATATCCCATCCACTGAGGACTTGAACACAACAAAAAGACTAACAAAGGGAGAATTCTCTCTGCTTGAATTGAGACATCCATCTTCTTCCCTCAGATTTCAGAACTCCTGATTCTTGGACTCTGTATTCAGACCAGGACTGACAATATCAGTTCTGGATCCTAACACTTTTGAACTTAGACTAAATGACACCACTGGCTTTTCTGACTTTTCCAGAGCTTGCAGACGTCAGATCTTGGGACTTCCCAGCTTCCAGAAATGTATAAGCCAGCAGTTCCCAAAATAAAACCTCTCTCTCTGTCTCCTCTCTCTCCTTCTCTCTGTCTCTCCTACTGATTCAGTTTCTCTGGAAAACCCTGACTAATACACCTATTATTATTAACACTAATCAATTTATATACCATCCTATATTACCCCAGTTTATAAATGAAAAACTGCCTTTAATTTGTAAAGAAAATAGGATGTCTCCAGAGATATGTAATAAGGTAAAATGAAAAATAGTGGACTCCTGATAAGTTTACTTAAGGCTTATTGCTGAGGAGTTCCTTTACAGGAGAAAGAGGAGACTGGAAAGTTATTAAGCAGTGGTCTTGAAAAGGTTGAGAGTCTTAAATCCAAATGGGAATGGGAGCTGTCCAAAGGCAAAGAAATGTTTTGCTGGGTGGAGCAAGTTCAGATAGGCTAAAGAGATCATGCCATTTTTGATAACAACAACCCAACAATTCTGTGTAGGATTTTCATCAGAAATTTCTTTTTTCTTGAAAAAAATCTTTAAAGAAAAATAGATGAATTGGGGAGTTTCTCTGAAAAGAAAGCTAATTTGATATTCCAATTGAATTTTAACTTTAAAGTGTTTTGGAAAAAAGAAGCTTCTCCTATTGAACTTATTTCAATAGAAGACTGAAAACTCTTGTTATTTTAAAGGGATGAAAACATAATTTCAAGCTCTCTCTACACATTTTTCATATTCTTCAGTGGTAAATTAAATTTACACATTTGCTCTGAATTTGCCATGTCTTCATTTTCCCCTCTATTGACACTTGTATGCTCCGTGTTTGGAAGTTTACAGAGAATTGTGGAAGAAGAATAAAAGCAAGAGCATTCTAGCAGAAATTATTGTTCCTTCCATATGTAGAGGGTTCATCTGCGGTAGTGGTCCGTTCATCACAGGCTCGCTGCTCGATTTTGTATGTGACAGATTGTCAAATGAAATGTTTATTCTGCCCTTTTTCATTTCTCTGTTCATTTGTTGTTTTAAAAATAGAGCATTTAGCCTTTCTCCAGCAAAGGAAGTCACTCTTTGATTTTTAATGTTCCAATTTGTTTCCCTAAATGAGTAAATCAAATATGGAAATATCTAATGCTTCAAAATATCTACAAACATTTTTGGGGAAAATTAGGATAAGGTCAAAGGAGGATATATACAGGTCTCCTTCATGTTCTTTCAGAAGACAAGAGTAAACATTATTCAATATGTCTTAAATTCCTTTCCTCTGATATCTGAAGTGATCTTAAGAGAAGATATAGTAGGTTTTTAATAAGTGTTAAACAAGCTAGTGTGTAACTCCAACATACCTGGGGTTTGTGAGAAAATCCATGTGGACTTTCTTAAAAAAAAAAAAGAGACTCCATCAGCCAAAATAAATTACACACAATGTAGTTAATCACCAGCTTATCTTTAAGACTATTAATAGAAGAAAATGAATTTATAGTACAAAGCAAAAGATTTTGAAAAATTATCTCTGCTCAATTTTTGATTATTCTGAATATTTTCTACTTGAGCAGTAAATGCTCTCCCCCAAATTTCTCCTTGCTGCATTTTTCACCCTCTGTCTAAAATTTACTCCCAAGTCTAGACAGCTACCACTTTACAGTCCTCGTCTCCAATTTCCTCTTTTAATCTACTCTCTTCCTTGCCAACAGCTACTTTCATCTCATTTATTGTGGTAATACACATATATACACACACACACACAACAACACAAAACATTGTTCTTGAGTGTACAGATCTGTGGCACTAGGTACATTCATAATGTTATACAATATCATCATTATCCACCTACAGAATAACTTTATCTTCCCAAATTGCATCTCTGTACTCATTAAACAATAACTCCCCATTCCTCCTTCCTCTCAGCCCTTGGTAACCACCATTGTCCTTTCTGTCCCTGTGAATTTGACTTTTCTGGTGCCTAAGATATGTGGAATGATACAATACTGGTCCTTTTGTGATTACCTTATTCCACATAGTACGTGCTCAGGCACTCAGTCAAGTCCAACTCTTTGGGACCCCATGGACTGGAGCCTGCCAGGCACCTCTGTCCATGGCATTCTCCCAGAAAGAATAGTGGAGTGGGGTTGCCATTTTCTTCTCCAGGAGATCTTAGTGACCCAGGAATGGAATCCATGTCTCTTATGTCTCCAGCACTGGCAGGTGAATTGCTTACCATTAGCACCACCTGGGAAGCCCTCACTTAGCATGGTTACAAAACTCATCCATGTTGTACTATGTGTAAGAATTTCTTTCTTTCTTAAGGCTGAGTAATATTAAATTATATATGTGTGTGTGTGTGTGTATACATATGCATATATACCACATTTCATTTATTTACTCATGTGCAAATGGAAACTTGGGTTTCTTTCAGCTTTGCAATAGCATTTTAGCTATTGGAACTAATGCAAAACATGGGTATACAAACATTCATCTAAATCATTGCTTTCAGTTATTTTGGGTATGTACCCAGAAAAGCAATTACCATATATTATGGTAATTCTATGTTTTAATTTTTTGAGGAACTTCGTTACTGTTTCCCATAACAGTTATAACATTTTACATTCCAATCAGCAATATGCAAGTGTTCTGATTCCTCCACATCCTCACCAGCACTTGTTATCTTCCTTTTTCTGGGATATATATATATATATATATATATATATATATAATCATATAATATATATATAATCATATAATATATTATATTATCATAGATATAATATATGTATGATATATATATATATATATATATAAAATTGTCACCCTAATGTGTATGAAGTGGTATCTCATTGTGGTATTGATTTTCATTTCCCTAATGGTTTGTTGAGTTTTTTTTTTTTTTTTAATCACAAAAAAGAACTGAATTTTAACAAATGATTTCTCTAGAAGAGTTTCTGGTCACTTTCAATATTTACCAGGCGTCTCAAATGGAATTGCCTGCAATAGTCTGACAGATAAGTGCATGAAGTATTCTGTCATAAGATAATCAGCAGTGGTGATGACTCTGGCAAAGGAGGGCTTTGAGGCCCATTTCCAGGGAAACCATTACTTGGTTCCATCTGACTATTTATGTACAATCACTTTGGGAGAAATTTTTGTTATTCCCTTTTTTCTGTTTTCTTCAAAAATCCTAGTCCTAATAATCAGGATGATTTAATTTAGGATTCAGGTGTGCAGCAAATTCCATGGAGAAGCACAGAAGGAGTACTGATTTCAATCTGTCGAAAAGATATCTAAGTACTCAGCTGAGAATAAAGCATGTGGGGAAGGGTAACATAAACTAACTTCTACCTAAGCAAACACGTTCTTATATTTCTCAACACAATATTATATATCAATGTATGTGTATATATATATGTATATATATACAATGTATATATGTGTGTATATGTATATGTGTAGATATATGTATATATATGTGCATATGTATATATGTATGTGTGTATATATCTATGTATATATATATATACAATACTTATATATACACTTAATATGTAACATTTATAAACATTATAGGCTTCCCAGATGACTCAGTGATAAAGAATCTGCTTGCTGATAGGAGATGCCTGAGATGTGGGTTCAATCCCTAAGTCAGGAAGATCCCCTGGAGAAGGAAATGGAACCCACTCCAGTATTCTTGGCTGGAGAATCCCGTAGTTGGAAGAGCATGGCAGACTACAGTAGATGGGATCACAAAGTCGGACATGACTGAACAACTGAGCATGCACGCACATAAGCATTATATGTGTATACACACACACGTGCTTGTTCATAGAGAAGTGAGGATGTTAGAAGAGAATAAGAAAAAATCATAAGGAGGCTAATGATAAAATGAGGAAATAATTACTCTTTTACATCATCTTATAGGTAATTATATACTTAGGAGGATATTGATTGCTTCAAATCTTTAATGCTTTTTTGTAACACCTTCATAGAAATTAATGTTAAAATTTCATTTTTGTTGTAGTTTAGAATGCTAAAGCTCTGTATTACCCTTGTGCATTTATAACTTATAAAAACTTTGTTGTTCAGCAGTATATAGTCTGGCTTCCCTGGTAGACAGGCTTTTTTGGTGTTCAGATGGTCTGTATAGTCAAAGTTATGGTTTTTCCAGTAGTCATGTATGGCTGTGAGGGTTGGACCATAAAAAGGGCTGAATGCTAAAGAATTGATGCTTTTGAATTGTGATGCCAGAGAAGACTCTTGAGCATCCCATGGACAGCAAGGAGATCAAATCAGTCAATTTTAAAGGAAATCAACCTTGAATATTCATTGGAATGACTGATGCTGAAGCTGAAGCTGCAATACTTTGGCACCTTATGGGAAGAGACAACTCATCAGAAAAGACCCTGATGCTAAGAAAAATTGAAGGCAGGAGGAGAAGGGGATGACAAAGGATGAGATGGATAGCATCACTGACTCAATGGACACAAGTGTGAGCAAACTCCCGAAGATGGTGAAGGACAGGGAAGCCAGGTATGCTACTGTCCATGGGGTTGCAAACAATCTGACATGACTTCGTGACTGAAAAATAAGGATATAGTCAAAAGTGAACTGCAATTAGATCAGATATTGCAATCTATATCTCTAGTAATAAAGTGTCATTTGAATAATATAAATGGTATCTTTGGACTTTATGTGATTGGATGGTCCTGCCTACTAATAAGTTGCATAATCTTGGTCAGACTCAAGCATCTAAGTCTCTCAGTTTCTTATGTTGAGGGGAAAATTTTTTACTCTATTCAGAAAAAGTATTTAAAATTTGGAAATAAGGCCAAAAGTTGGGAAGTATGTTCTTTAATATTATATTGGGACAGTGTTTAAGAAGCTTTGGCTATTAGTTCTTTGATTAGGTCCCAGTTTAGACTACTGGAAATGTGTTTTTTCAAAACCTGCTATATAAAATCTACATGGGGGATTTGGGAAGTTTATTTGACTCTATTCTGATGCATCTATCTTTTAGTGATCTAATTCTTACATTTTTTTTCTTAATTAAAGCCTAAAATACTTGCAATTGTGATTTGAATTTGACTTATTTTACAGACTTTGGCAGCATTTCTTCTGCAAGAAACATATGAAATTATACCAGGAAAAGAATCCACACTTCCATAAAATTTTTAAAAAACCACTAAGGGCATTTGTTTTTTATAAACAATATATGCAGCTGGTAGCAATGTTGGCAAAGACACTTGCCAGAGAGCTGCGTATTTGCAACTACAAACTGTTCTGTTCACCCTTTATCCAGTAACAGCTGGTAAAATGGTATTTAAGAACAGTTTGATTTAATCTAATGAGAAACTATGCTGCAATGCATGATACTGCCTGCAGAAAATAATTGGACAAACATTGATTTTTTATGTTGCCATAATAGTTACATTTTCAATAAATAGGAGTTTATATGCACACTTATTTGGCAACATTCCTCTCTGCATGAAAGCTAGTGATTGGTTCTTAACAAAAACACACACGCACACACACACATACATATGTATACATGCAAAATACACATAAGTCAACACAGTGCATACAAATATGGTACAGAATTTTAGTGTTACTGCTGCCAAAGGGGGAAAAGCTCTTTGGAGTGCAGTTTTAGATTTCATGGCTATCTTTGAAACCAAAATTATCCACAGAAAAAGCACTAGTTTGTGGAAGACCCAGCAACTGTAAGAGCAGCAAACCAATCAGAAAGCCCTGGGGAGAAAAAAACAGAGGAGCACACACCTGCATCTCTTTGGGATGGCCACGAAAAGAAAGAACCTCCAGGCTCTTCTGTATTCCACCCTGGAAATGTCTGGAAGAATAATAACAATGTGCACTGCTTGCATGGATACACATGCACATGCCTGTTTACTTCTCTTCTATCAAGAGACAAGGTGGGATCCCATCTTGTCCCATCAAGGTGGGACAAGAAAAGCTACCTTGGTGCTATTTCCGTCATGAATTGCTAAAGAAAGCCCTTGAGACCATAGATGACCGCATCTTGCCAAAATCTGAGTCAGATTTTACTGACACACAAGGTTCAGATAATTCACGTAAACATTGAAACTTTTGGACAATATCCAAGACACTCTGCTTTTGGGAGTCAGTGAAAATCATCTCTAATTTGATTTTGATGATAGCTATATGAATTTGTCAAAACTTGAAACTATACACTTAAAATGGATAGTTTTTATTGTATTTATTTGTTCCTTAATAAAGTTGATTCTATAATAAGGCAGACAATGAAACAATCCACCTCTAAAAGAGTCCTTAATTGGAAACTGATTTTGAAGAAAGATAATGAAGACACATGAAAGAGAAAAAGACAAAAGTAGTTACCAAAATTTATAAATAGGAAATTTGGAGCAGGAACTTTAATTTGAGAGAAAAAAAATGACAAATTAATAACAATGGGATGTGTTTTTCTAAAAATTTCAAACAGTGTATGTTACTATATAACCTGTGAGACAAATGCTAAGTTTCTGGAAAATTTCAGCCCAAACTTCTTTACTTATGTCTAAGAAGAACAGAAATATCCACCATTATCTTAGAACCCTGCAAAAAACTAGTGCAAATTCTGAATTAGCAAAGTGAAGCTAAAGTGGTTCAGTCATGTCCAACTCTTTGCGATCCCATGGACTATACAGTCTGATAGATATCATTTTATGCATATAAACAAAAACATCCATAAACTTCTGAACCTGAAAAAATTTTAATCCTTACAACAAAACAACAAAGTCACTGTTATCATCCCCAACTTAGAGTGAAGAAAAGTGAAACAGAAAAACATACAAACTGAAACTGAGAAAAATATGCAGCGACCTCATAGCCAATAAGTACTAGGATCAGAATTAAAACCTTAAGCCTTCATTGAGTTTTCTCACACAGCTGCCAGCTTAAAGTTGACCCTTTCCAGGAACTTTTATCAGAAGTCTCTGGCAGAGTTAATCATTCTCATCTGTATCTCCAAAATATTTGGGACACAGTTTTATTAGTTAACTTTTACTATTCATATGCCTAAGTCTTTTTTAATAGACACAGCTCCTTAGAGGTAGGTTTTAAGTCTCAATCATCCTTTCTATTCCCAGCAGGCAACCATGTCTGGTACATCTTTAGTGGACAATAAATGATGTTTTAAGTAATGGATTTCTAAAATAGATATAAAAGTGAGCATTCAGGAATATAGGAGGCAGATTTATTTACAATACACAAGATGATATTAAAGAAGGAAATATTAAAAACTATTAGTAAAAACTACATATCACACCAAATCTCATAGTTCTTGAAAATGGTTATAGTCAATAAATATTTGCTAAATAGATGTGTAACAGAACAATATTCTTTAATATTGAAGCAAATTTGGTTTTATAACGGAGTAACTCCCAAATGGCATTGGGAGTTAAAAGACACACACACACAAGAATTTGAAAATCACAGCATTTGGAGAGAGTCACTAAAATATCAAACTGACATCTTCATATTTGAATAAACCCTGAAGTTTCTTTTTGTTGCATTTCAATAAGGCTTTAAAACAATAAAGGCTGTTTATAGGCAAGACCTTTCATTTTATGCTGAAGAATGATGGAGTCTCTAAGGATTAAACTATTTGCTCAAGAATGCATCTGTTTGAGTTGTGCTTCCAACCACGATTGAGTCACTGGTACTGGACTAGCTCTCTATTAGTAAACACATAGAGAAATGGAAAAAGATATAAAATAAGAGTTTTCAGGATAGGTCACAGCATTACAGAACTTTGGTCCTTGACAGAAGGAAAACAAACAAGAAAAGTCCCACAGTCATCCAGTTCTCGGCTAGGGGACTCTTATCTAACTAGAAGGACAGCTGCAACCAGGGCAGAGATAATAATCTCCCTAAACTCAGGAGATAAAGATAAGAGTATGAGGCAGATGAAGTGTCCAGAATCTTTAGGAAAGAATATTTGTTAAGAGATCTGTGTGCAGAGAGTCATAGAAGTCCGTATAGAAATTTCCTTTGAGTTTATAGGCTTAGATTATATATGAGCAAGGAGAACTTTCCATGGATTACTGGAAAGTAGCTCCTATGAAATTGAGAGTGAAACGAAGAAAATGTTAGAGGTTGAATGGTTCCAGTGTACCAGCAATGCTGGATTTCTAGTACTGCCAGAGCAGAGAACTAATGTGAACACCTTATTAGCAAGTCTGGGATTCAGCGGAAATACCAGAAAGATTCTACCTTGAAAGTGAGGACCACATTGTAAAGGAAAAAATACTCTAAACACACAGTAGCAAAACTTAAAGCCACATCCTAACAATTTTCATGGGGAGACCTTCTAGAGATTGAGTCCTAATAAGGAGGATAGGCTTGAGATAAAATGTAAACTTTTCACAGTGTGTATCTGTTAGCATAACTGACACCATTGTGGGCCCTTATAGTTTCTCCTTTCCTTCTGCTAACCCTCCCAGGACCATACTGTTTAGTAAATCATTTCTCTGTCATAAAGGACTGTGTAGTATGCATATATATATACCCATATATATGTACATATATACATATAGGTATGTATATATATATATACACACACATAGGCATATATATATATATATATATATATATATACACACACACATTATTTTTTCCTAAATTATTTATTTTGATAGTGCAGGGTCTTTGTTGTTGTGCTCAGGCTCTAGTTGTGGAGAGTGGGGGTTTTCTCTCCGTTGCAATGACTGGGCTTCTCATTGTGGTGGTTTCTCTTGTGCAGCACAGGCTCTAGGCACAGGGCTTCAGTAGGTTCAGCACACAGGCTCAGTAGCTGCGACTATAGGCTCTAGAGTGAGGATTCAGTAGTTGTGGTGCATAGGCTAAGTTGTTCTGTGGCATGTGGAATCTTCCCAGACCAAGGATTGAATCTGTATCCCTGCATTGGCAGGTGGATTCTTATCCACTGTACCACCAGGAAAGTCTTAATATATGTTGTTTAATAATTACTAAGATCAAGTGGCCTCTATGTTCTCTTAGCCCCCAAACAATGATAAAGCCTTCAATGACATATTCCTGGTGCCCACAAGATTAGCTACCTCGTTCATGTGGTACACATCCTATTTCCAAGCACCAACCCCCATATGCTAGGTTAATAGTAGAATTGTCCCAATAGCCCTTTCTTAGTGAAGAGTGCAGGTACAGATGCTTCCAGATCATTTTTTGTCCAATCCCAATCCACCCTGTAAATAATAATCGGATCCATTGGTTATATAGAGCTGCCTGCCTCATTGTTCAGTCTCAAGATGCCTGCTCAGTTAGGTGGGCATTTTTCATTCCTTCTGTCTTCCAACACATGGATTTATATTATCAAAGTAAAAACTAAGATAACACAAATTCAAGATGATCAGGCGGTAATTGAACCATTCAGTGAAACAAGATCAAAACTCTCAAGTGGAAGATAGCAGAATACAGAATCTAAGTATCATATTATCTGTAGTATTCACTATTAAATAAAAATCACTAGACATGAAGACAGAGCAAGAGCAGGCCTGGGACTTTCATTCAGCTTTGATTCACCCAGTCTCACTGGATACACTCAGGAAATCCCAAGGCTGTTATTGTTACATAAGCTTAGAAAGCAGGTGGGCTCATAAACAACATCTCCCAAACAACTGGGAGGGACTAAGAAGGAAACAGTCCTCTAAGAACAGCAAAAGAAAGTTTTTAAAGAAACAGTTATTTTCTTGTGAGTTCTTGAAGCCTAGGGAAATTCACCCCTTTGGCTAGGAATACTTGCTCTCCATAGCCATCTTTAAGCAGTTAGGTTCTTGTATGTTTTACAAATAAGAAGTAAACTGACCTAATCTAAACACATGAACTTTAAATCACTTTAAAAGAAGAGTATTTATTTTCTTCAGCTGGCAGCAGAAAGATAAGTCAGAAATTCAAAGAACAAACAGTAAGCGCTTACTGGACTTGAAGATGGATAAAGCAATATATGGGAATGAAAAGTGGTGCTAGGAGCTGAAAGTGACCTCTAGTTTATACCTGCAAGGAAACTGGGACTTCAGTCCTACAACCACATGCAAATGGATTCTAACAACAACTTGGATGAGGGAAGTGGACTCTTTTCCATAACTTCTATACAAATTCCCAGTCAGGTTGATACCTTAATTTTGACCTGGTAAGGCCATGTAAAGGGACCCAGTTGAACATACTTAGTCTTCTGTTCTACAGAGCCATTACGTAATAAATAGGTACTGCTTAAAGTATCCAAGTTTGTGATAATTTGTTACACAGCTTTAGAAAACTAATACAGATAATACAACAGATGTTAGTGTAAAAAGGTAATGGCAATATTAGGCCCTTTGGCTTTTTCCAGGTTTATCGAGACATAACTGACATATGATGCCTTCTCAGGTGGCACTAGTGGTAAAGAACCCACCTGCCAATGGAGGAGACATGAGAGACATGGGTTTGATCTCTGGGTGGCGAAGAGCCCCTGGAGGAGGAAATGGAAACTCACTCTAGTATTCTTGCCTGGAGAATCCCAAGGACAGAGGGGCCTGGCAGGCTGGAGTCCACAGGGTCACAAAGAGTCAGACACGACTGAAGTGACTTAGCAAACAAGCAAGCAACTGACAAATAACACCGTGTAAAGTTTAAGATATACAATGTGATGATTTGATACATGTATAATTGTGAAATGATTGCCATAAGAAGGTTAGTTAATACACCCTTCACCTCATATAATTACCACATTTTGTTGTGGTGCTGAAAACATTTAAGCCCTACTTTCTTAGCAACTTTAAGTATATGATAGTATTGCTAACTATAGTCACCATGCTGTATATTAGACCCCCAGAATATTAAATTTTGATTCTATGTAAGCTCCTTGAAACATTGATGCAAGCCTTAAGGGAAGAGAAGATGGAGAAAATTCCAAAGTTACAATTGAAACAAAATAGCAAATAAATAAATCCCTTTGAGTTGATTGAAGTACTATTTCCACCACTGAGCAGAAGAGGTATTGAAACAGACCCTGAATTGAGTTGACAAAAATAAAGAAAAATAAAGGAAAAGATGTCTTGCCTTGTTAATGCAAGAGGCACTCTTTACATGATAGTGGTAGAATAATAGTTTTTCTTAGCACTAATACTGACACACAATATAAATTCAATAATTTTATATAAAAAGCAAATTTTAAAGTCCTTTTCTGCTGGTTTTAGATGGAATGTCTCACAGTGCTATTTTTGGTCATTTCACTTTAGGAGATGAGGAAAGGAAAACAGGAATCAATCTGGTTAGAGACTTGTCATGATTATCTCACTCATGTCAGAAGGGAAGTAGAAATCACGATCAGTGTATTTGGCCTTAAACATTGACTTTCAAATTTGCTTTACACTGTCTAATAATTCATATTAGTCAGCTCAGGTTATCCACCGCACATCTTTGTTCCCAAGCATACCATGTCAACATGTTCTGGCAAGGATTGCTGCTTCAATCAGCACTTGCAAATAGGGAAGCGTCTTGAGAGAGAAGATATCTTCATTGTTGGAAGTTTAGGGCCCTGTATGCTGTCTGAATCAAGGGCTGGCCAAGTTAGCAGCAACTATTACTGGCACCCAAAGGGAGGCAACAAGGGCCAAGGAACAAACGCTTAGCAGCCTATCCCAGGAGCTATAGTAGAGCCAGACTCCATCCCTAAGGTGTCAGGGAACTCCTTGTTAAGCATCAGTTTCCTCACTGGTTAAAATAAAGGAAACATACTGAATTATCTCTAATGTCCATTTCAGTTTTAACCATTTACAACAGGGATCCTCAGTCCCCAGGCCATGAACTGGTACCAGCCTATAGGAGCCAGGTCACACAGCAGCAGGTAAGCAGTCAATGAGTGAATGAAGTGTCATCTGTATTTGCAGCCTCTCTGCAGTGCTTGCATTACTGCTTTATCACACGTAATAATAATATAAATAAAGCACATAATAACTGTAATACAATTGAATCATCCCCAAGCCATTCCCCAGTTTGTGGAAAAATTATCTTCCATGAAACAGGTCTCTACTACCAAAATGGTTGGAGAATGCAAATATATGAGACAAGTTTTGAGAGTCAGTGTGATTCTTCACAGTCCATTTTTGCCAATGTAGTTTCTCATTCATCATCATTAAGTTTCAAAATAAATATATTGAGGTTTATTTTAAGGTTCCTGTCAAGGAAGCATTAAGCTCCTGAGGACATATAGTTGAACAAAACTGAAACCTGTCCCTGAGAGGATGTACTTAAGTACACTGGCTGCATTTTTTCTCTTCCATCACCAAAATAATTAGAATTTACTCAATGAGAGAGCTGTTGGCAGTGTTTTCAAAAAGTGGCTTGAATACAGCAAGTGGCTATTTAAAAAGGGCTTGAATTGTAAGTTGTGTTGCTACCTGAGTCCTGACTTTAGGTTTAAACTTCAAAATTACCCATGTTTATTTAAAGCAGAGACATTACTTTGCCAACAAAGGTCCATCTAGTCAAGGCTCTGGCTTTTCCAGTAGTCATGTATGGATGTGAGAGTTGGATGGTGAAGAAAGCTGAGTGCTGAAGAATTGATGCTTTTGAACTGTGGTGTTGGAGAAGACTCTTGAGAGTCCCTTGGACTGCAAGGAGATCCAACCAGTCCATCCTAAAAAGGAGATCAGTCCTGGGTGTTCATTGGAAGGACTGATGTTGAAGCTGAAACGCCAATACTTTGGCCACCTCGTGCTAAGAGTTGACTCATTGGAAAAGACCCTGATGCTAGGAGGGATTGGGGGCAGGAGGAGAAGGGGACGACAGAGGATGAGATGCCTGGATGGCATCACCAACTCAATGCACATGAGTTTGGGTAGATTCCGGGAGTTGGTGATGGACAGGGAGGCCTGGCGTGCTGCGATTCATGGGGTCGCAAAGAGTCGGACACAACTGAGCGACTGAACTGAACTGATTTAGCACAAAGAAACATTCTAGTCAATCGACAGCATGATTCTCTTTTTCTTTTTTATCTTCATAGTATGTAAGTAAGAAGTACTTCTACCTTGAAAAGGTTGAAAGCATAATGGATAGAGGTTATTTGTTTCATTGCATCATTGGGTCCATTTCTGTACTGCTGTGAGTCAGTTGGCAGCTATAGCATCAACAGTCAGAGAATTTGTTTTATCCAATTTAAGTCGTCAGTTGCCAAATCCAAAATGTATTAGTGTTTTTATGTGTGTTTGTTTGTTTCTGTGAATAGCATTGAACTTCATTCTGTAATTATTCCATATGAGACACTCTCACTGAAGTCAATGGATATCTCAGAATAAATTTGATTACAAGGTTTAGTCCATTCAGTAAATGAAAGACATTTAGATTTTATCAACTTGGTATTTCTCAAGTAGGATCTCAACTTCCCAAGCAGCTTAAAGATACGTTTCTAATGATGCTTCTTGGTGCCCAAAATGACAAGGAAAAAAGGTATTTTTTCCCTCTTCTGTGGAAAGCACGCTGACTCCTGAGAATTTTTTTTCCATTTCAGAAAAAAAAAAAAAAAGTTTTCTGAAATGTTAATTGGGACTAAATTCTTAGACAAGAAAAAGGAATAAAATGACATATTTCTTCCATTTCACATTATTAAAGTATAAAACACTATATACCTGCAAAAATTGTTCTCTGTTTCTGATGAAGCTTGTGATTATATTTTTCAGGTTTGGTTTGAAAAGCTAAGACATCTGTTTATCCATTGCATACAGAATAACTCTCATGTCTCCTTATCTCTGAAGATTTCAAAGGCTTTCATTCTGGTTTAAATCCTTTGAAGAAGCAGTAATCAAAGACAAAAATTATCAGAGGTACATTTTTGTTTCCCAAACAATGAAAATAACAACACTCACTCTCCTTGGAATTTCAAGCCCTAGCATAAAACTTCAAAATTGGAGATTTGCCATTTGAATCAAAAAATGATATGGTTAAATAGAGGCAAAAAAGCAAACTAAGAGAGCATTTTCTCTACTTCACATTATTGCATAAATTTAAATTCAATATGTGAATAATTTAAAAAATACTATGATGCACAACATCAAACAGCATATACTAGCAAGATGTGACAGAATGCATCTGGCTGGTGTGTGAGTTCAGACAAAAAAATTAGTTCAAGTGCTAAGTTTTTTATTCTAGTGTATTTTGCAAATTGAAAAGATTAACACAAGGGCAGGAAGAATCTTATGGAAGATAATAAAATGACTTGTACCACACAAATAAAGCAAAAACACTCAATAAGACTGTGTTTAGCAAAGTCATGAGGTACCAGCAGTCTTAAGCTCCCTTCATCAGCTTCAGAATATAAATTTTGTCTTTCAGTACATGTAAATCCATGTATTAAGGAGCTGTTCTAACTCATTCTATCACCCTCTTTTCAAAGATAGTGATATAAAAATAATATCTCTTGCCCTTTTGATCCTGTTTAGATAAGGGTTAAGATTTTAAGCTCTGACCTCCTTCTGCATTGGGAAAATTGAAAGTAGCCTTCAGAATAGATGGCTGATGTGGTTGGTCCCAGGTCGAAATGGTAGTCATCTTGAATCAAAGAGAAGACAAGGGAAATTTACTTTTTCTGCCCAGAGACTAAAAAGAGCAATGAGAGAACACCCAGAACTCTTAATATTTCTCCCTTCTCCAACAAAGAGGGAATGGAGTTTCACATTATGTTATATGAGGCAACCATCATGGATTGTTAGTGGGAATGTAAACTGGTACAGTCGCTATAGAAAACAGTATACAGGTTCCTCAAAATATTAAATATAGAACCACCATATGATCCAGCAATTTTCCTCCTGGGTTTTTATCTGAAGGAAACAAAAATATTAATTTGAAAAGATATATGCACACCCATGTTTGTTGCAGCATTATTCACAATAGCCAAGCTATGGACGCAGGCTCAGTGTCCACTGACTGCCAGATAAATTGCCAGATGAATGGATAAATATGATATATATACACATATACATCACATATATATGTATGTAATGTATAATATTATATATAATATAATATTATTCAACCATAAAAAATAAAATATTGCCATTTATCACAACATAAATGAAACTGGAAGGACTGTGCTTAATGATAAACATCAGATAAAGACAAATACTGTATGCTTATATGTGGACTTATATGTGGACTCTAACAAACAAAACAAATGAACAAATATTAACAGAAACAGACTCACAGTGAATAAATTAGTGGTTTCCAGAGAGGAGGGAAGTAGGGGATGGCTGAAATAGGGGAAGGGGATTAAGACATACAAACTGCCAGCTATAAAATAAATAAGTCACAAGGTAATGTACAACACAGAGAATATAGTCAATAATATTATTAATTTAATAACTTTGGCATGTAATATATTGAAAATATTACATCACTATGTTGTACCCTTGAAACCAATCTAATATTGTAAGTCGATGATACTTCAACTAAGAAAAAGATTTGAAGCAGTGTGACCCGACACAGTTTTCATTCTGTGCTTATTGTGTTTCAGCTCGTGCTAATTGGTTCAGCTATACCTTTTCCTACACACTTCACATCACTTTTCCCTTCCAGCTGTCCTACCCTGCAGACTTCAAACTCCACCACAGTTACAACGCCAACACCTTGTGGGGGTTAGCCAGGTCCTACAATCATGTAATTTGAAATCTCTTCCAAATACACACACACACACCCACACACACACACATATTCATCTAACTATATCTGTTATACATCTGTGTATTGGTGTTTCTGCTTCTCTGATTGAACCCTAACTAATATGGTCTTAATTCAATATAAAAGTTCTCTACCTTGTTATTAAAGAATTTGTTAGTTCTTCTTGTCCATATTCAACCTAGGACTAAAGTAGCAACTTTAACATACACACACACACATTCACACTTACACGTGCACATATTAGAATTTTGATTGAGATAGCCCAAATCTATATGGCAGTGTAGAGAGAGTTGAGATCTTGCCATATTGGCTTTCAGACTTTCATTTATGCATGCAATTGACAAGGGGATCTTGTTAAAATATAATTTCTGATTGAGTAAGTCTGGGATGGAGCCCAAGATTCTGATTTTCCTTTTTTTTTTTTTACAAGCTCCCAGATACTGCTGATGCTGCTGGTCAGTAGACCACACTTCAAACAGCAAGAGTCCACACCGGGTATATCTCTCCATTTAATTTTTATAGTTTTAATGTTTATAGTTTCCTGTATAAAGGTCTTGAATGTGTTTTGTTCCTAGGTGTTTGAAGGTTTATAAATTATGTCTATATGCTATATTTTTAATTACATTTATTGTTGATTTATGACAATGCAATTGATTTTTATGTGACTTTGTCTTGCTAAACTCGCTTATTAATCCTAATAATTTATCTCTATAATCTTTTGGTTATTCAGCAAATATAATCATCACATTAAGATGACAATTTTAAGTCTTTCTATCTATACCATTTATGTTTTGTTTCTTTTTCTGACTTGCTTTCCCTGGTGAAAATCTCTAGGACAGTGTTGAATATCAGTGAATGGTGATAGCAGATATTTCAGTTTTGTCTCCAATATTCCAATTCCAAAGGGAAATCTTGCCATCTTTGATTATTAAATGTGGTTGAGCTAAGGTTTTGTGTGTATCTTCTGCTTACGTAAATTTAGTAAATTCTCTTTGCTTCTCACTCTCCTATGAATTTTAAACACAAATTGCCTTTGTAAGAGGTATTTCTGCATTTATTGAGATAATCTAATGTTTTCCCCTTTATTCTGCTAATACAAGGAAATAAGTTAATTGATTTTCAAATGTTAAATCAACAGCTCATTCCAAGATTAAACTCGACTTGGTCATAATATATATAGACATTTTAAAAAAATATATTCCTGTCTTTGTTTTGTTTGTACATTGTTTAACAATTTTGCTTTTATGTTACTAGGTGAAATTTTCCTATAATTCTCCCTACTTTTGTTGTCTTCAGGCTTCTTGATCAAAATTATATTGGATATTAGCCTTATGTAAAATTGGGGAATGCCTGCTCTACAGACTTTTTTCCAGTCTATGGAAAATGTTTTGTATGATTGATATCATTTCTCCATTCAATATGTTGTAGTATTCAAGATGAAGCCATCTGGGCCTAGAGTTGTCTTCAAGAAAGGTGTTTATTAACAAATTTAATATTTCATACATTTAATATATTTTTATACATGTGTTAAATTGTGTTTTTCTAGGATTTTGCGCATTTCTATCATATTTTCAATTTTACTAGCAACAAGCTGTGCATGTTTCTTTATTATGCTTTTATTAACCTATGATCTTGTATTTATTTCTGATTCACTCTTATAAAGCTGTAAGTAACCTAAACTTTAGTCATATTATGCAAGATTTGATATGTTGTTTTCATTTTCTAATTCTTCATAGAACTTGTTATAAGAATATTTTTAGACTTTTGAATATATGAGATATTCTAATCACTTTTGTTGAAAATTGATCTGTAGATTATATTCACTGTGGGCAGAGAACAAATTGGACATTTGTTGAGATAGCATTTATTGCATGATTATGACCAATTTTGAAAAAAGATTCTACATATTTTTACATATATACAAAACTTTATATGGGGCTTCCCTGGTGGCCAAGTGGTAAAGTATCTGCCTACCAATGCAGGAGATACAAGAGATGCAGTTCGATCCCTGGATCAAGAAGATCCCCTGGAGAGGAAATGGCAACCCACTCCACTACTCTTGCTTAGAGAATCACATGGACAGAGGAGCCTTGTGGGCTACAATCCAGGGTGTCTCGAAGAGTTAGACACAACTGAGTGAGCACAATACTGAAAATAAAATATTATTTTACATTTATATTAACATGCTGAAAAGGATATATTATTTTCAGATGTTGAATGTAAAGTTGTGTAGATATCCATTAGGTCAGGTTTACTAATCCCATTGCTTAAATTGTTTGAAGTTTCTAAACCCTCACTGATACGTGCGTGCTTAATTGCTCAGTTGTGTCCAACTTCTGGCGACCCCATGCACTGTAGCCTGCCAGGACCCTCTGTCCATGGGATTCTCCAGGCAAGAATACTGAAGTGGGTTGCCATTCCCTTCTCCAGGGTATCTTCCAAACTCAGGGATCGAACCCGGGTCTCCCACATTGCAGATAGATTCTTTACTATCTGAGCCACCAGGGAAGCCCTACTGATAAGTATCCTATTATAAATCAGTTACTGTGAGAATTTTGATAAAAATATTTTGCAGATTTTGGATTTTCTATTTCTTATTATATTCTATTAATTTTAGATTTGAGAATATGTCACTGGACTTTTAAAAATAAAAATGTATTATGTTTTCCTAGTGGCTTTGGTATCTGTCATTTTTCAGTGCCTCCTTATTATTATCAATTTTTATAAGTCTTCTCTGTCTGATATTAATATAGCTGCTCTAGTGTTTCTTTATTCTTTATATATACTATTTCCATCTTTTGTTTACTATCTTTTTTTGTTCTTTTACTTCAGATGTGTCTCAATAAGTAGCATATGATTGGGTTTGGGTTTTGATCCTCTATGACTCTGTTTATCTTCAATGGGAGGATTTAGATTGTATAATTTAACATAATTACTGATACAATAAAGTTTATATAAGTATATTTAGTGATTTCTATTTTTCCACCAAAGTTATGCTTCCCTTATTTCATTATTCCTTTGGATTATTTATGTTTTGTTACTTGATTCAGCATTCTCTTCCAATTTTCCTGTACAGTTTTTTACTATTATATACTCTTTCCTGCTGTTGTACTAATTTTCATAGAAATTATAGCGTACAAATTTTGGATTGTGGAGAGTAAAATTATTTATAATTTTACCCTGTTCTTAAATAATGCAAGGAATTCAAAACACCTGAAGTCTATTTATCTACCCTTAACTTAATTGATATTCATGATTTATTGTGTCTTTATGCTTTAAACCCTGTAAGACACTATTATTAATAACTAATGTCATCAAAATCAATATAAATGTACCCATATATTTACACTTTTATCCCCTTCAAAATTATTAAAAAAATTTTTTCTTTCATCACTTAAAAATATAATCTCATTTTTTTTCTATTTAGTAATTAATTGACTATCTGGTTTTGGCTTTTTTTTCAGTTTATCAAGATTTCTACTGTCATTTTAAAGTTTTTTTTTCCTCCATGGCATTAAATTTTGGAAGTTTTGCTATAATGTCTAGCAGGTGTGGATGTCTTTTGCTGGACTCTAATTTGTGCTGGTAAAACTTCATGAATCTGTGGTTTGAAATCCCTTATTGATAGTTTTTGAAAATTATTATCCATTATCTCAACAAATATTGCTTTTCCCTTCTTTTCTCTCCCTTTTGCTTTTTCAGGTTCAATAACATGTATCTTAAACCTCTTATACTATCTTTTTGACCTCTTATTCTTTTGGTATTTTCTTTCACTTTGTTTCTCTGTCTTATTTGGTGGACATTTTCTTTTAACTTATCTTCTAATCTACTAATTTCCTCTTGATTGTTGTCTAATATGATGCTAAACTCATCCATGAAATTCTCATTTCAATTATTTTTAAAAGTCACTCCTATGATTTTTTATTTTTTAAATTCCTTCCAGGCATTTGCTGAAATTTTTTATTTCCTTGTACATGGAAGAGATGATCATTTGAAACTCTAGATAAAAAGTGATTACTTCAATATCATTCTTGTTGTTCATTCACTAAGCTGTGTCCAGTTCTTTGTTACCGTATATTCTGCAGCACCCTGAGCTTCCCTGTCCTTCACTGTCTCTTGAAGTTTGCTCAAACTCATGTCCATTCAGTTGGTGATGCCATCCAACCATCTCATTCTTGTTGCCTGCTTCTTCTCATGCTCTCAGACTTTCCCATCAAAAGGCTCTTTTCTAATGAGTTGGCTCTTTATATCAGGTGGCCAAAGTATTGGAGTTTCAGCTTCAGCACCAGTGCTTCCAATGAATATTCAAGGTTGATTTTCCTTTAGAATTGACTGGTTTGATCTCTTTGCTGCCCAAGGGACTGTCAAGAGTTTTCTCCAACACCACAATTCAAAAGCGTCAATTCTTTTGTGCTCAGCCTTGTTTATGATCCAGCTCTCTCATCTGTACATGACTACTGAAAAAACCATAACTTTGACTCTATGCACCTTTGTTGGTGATGTCTCTGCTTTTTAATATGCTGTCTAGATTTGGCATAGCTTTTCTTCCAAAAAGCAAGCATCTTTTAATTTCATAGCTGCAGTCAATGTCCACAGTGTTTTGCAGCCCAAGAAAATAAAATCTGTCAGTTTTCATTTTTTCCCATCTTTTTGCTGTGAACTGATGTGACTGGATGCCATGATCTTAGTTTTTTGAATGGTGAGTTTTAAGCCAGCTTTTTCATTCTGCTCTTTCACCCTCATCAAAAAGTTATTTAGTTCCTCTTCACCTTTCTGCCATTGGAGTGGTATTATCTGCATTTCTGAGCATGTTGATATTTCTCCTGGCAGTTGATTCCAGCTTGTGAGTCATCTAGTCGATACTCTGCACATAGGGCTTCCCGGATGGCATTAGTAGTAAAGAACCTGCCTGCCACTGTAGGAGACATACAACATGCAGGCTCCATCCCCGGGTCGGGAAGATCCCTTGGAGGAGGGCATGGCAACCCACCCCAATATTCTTGTGTGGAAAATCACATGGATAGAGGAACCTCGCAGGTTGCAGTCCATAGAATCACGAAGAGTCGGACAAGACTGAAGTAACTTAGCATGTACTCTACATATAAGTTAAATAAGCAGGGTGACAATATACAGCCTTGATGGGCTCCTTTCCCTATTTTGACCCAATCCATTGTTCTATGTCCAGCTCTAACTGCCACTTCTTGACCTATATACCAGTTTCTCAGGAGATGGATAATGTGGTCTGTATGCCCATCATTTTAAGAATTTTCCAGTTTGTTGTGATCCACACAAAGGGTTTAGTGTAGTCAATGAAGGAGAAGTAGATGTTTTTCTGAAATTCCCTTGATTTTTCTATGATCCAGCAGATGTTGGCAGTTTAATACTTGGTTCCTCTGCCTTTTCTAAATTCAGCTTCTACATCTGGAGTTTCTTGGTTCAATATTATTGAAGCCCACCTTGAAGGATTTTGAGCATTACCTTGCTAGTATGTGAAATGAGCCCAATTATATGGTAGTTTGAACATTCTCTGGCCTTGCCCTTATTTGGGATTGGAATGAAGACTGACTTTTTCAGTCCTGTGGCCACTGCTGAGTTTTCCAAATTTGCTGGTTTAATGAGTGCAGCATTTTAACAGCATCATCTTTTAGGACTTGAAATACCTCAGCTGAAATTTCATCGCCTCCTCTAGCTTTGTTCTTAGTAATGCTTCCTAAGGCCTACTTGTCTTAACACTCCAGGATGTCTGGCTCTAGGTGAGTGATCACACTATAGTGGTTATCTGGGTCATTAAGATATTTTTTGTATAGTTCTTCTGTTAGTTTCTTGCCCTTTCTTCCCTTTTTTGTGCCTATCTTTGCATGAAATGTTCCTTTTGTATCTCTGATTTTCCAAGAGATCTCTAGTTTTCCCATTGTATTGTTTTCCTCTATTTGTTTGCATTGTTCACTTAAGAAGACTTTCTTATCTTTCTTTTCTATTCTCTGGAACCCTATATTCAGTTGGGTACATCTTTCTCTTTCTCTTTTGCCTTTTGTTCCTCTTCTTTTCTCCACTATTTTTAAGCCCCTTCAGACAACCACTTTGCCAACTTACATTTATTTTTCTTAGGGATGGTTTTGGTTACCACTTCCTATACAATGTTATCAACCTCTGTCCATAGTTCTTCAGGCACTCTTGTCTATCAGATCTAATCCCCCAAATCTACTTGTTACCTTCACTGTGTATAAGGGATCTGATTTAGGTTATACCTGAATGGTCTAGTGATTTTTCCTACTTTCTTCAATTTAAGCCTGAATTTGGCAATTAGTTCATGACCATCAGGTGATATCCATGTGTAGACTTGTCTCTTGTGTTGTTGGAAGAGGGTGTTTCTATGACCAGCGTGTTCTCTTGGCAAAACTCTGTTAGCCTTTGCCCTACTTCATTTTGTACTCCAAGGCCAAACTTGCTTGTTATTCCAGGTATCTCTTGACTTCATAATTTTGCATTTCAATCTGTGATGATTAAAAGGACATGTTTTTGGTGTTCTAGAAGTTCTCGTAGGTCTTCTTAGAACCATTTGGCTTCAGCTTCTTTGGTATTAATGATTGCAACATAGACTTGGATTACTGTGATGTCGACTGGTTTGCCTTGAAAAGGAATAGAGATCATTCTGTCACTTTTGAGATTCTACCCACATACTGAAGTTTGGATCTTGTTGACAATGAGGGCTGCTCCATTACTTCTAAGGGGTTCTTGCCCACTCTAGTAGATATAATGGTCGTCTGAATTAAATTCGCCCATTCCCATCCATTTTAGTTCACTGATTCTTAAGATGTCAATGCTCACTCTTGCATCTTCTGCTTAGCATGTCCAATTTACCTTGATTCTTGGACCTAACATTCCTGATTTCTATGTAATATTGTTCTTTATAGCATCAGACTTTACTTTCACCACCAGACCATCCACAACTGAGTATCGTTTCTTCTTTGGCCCAGCCTCTTCTTTCTGTAGCTATTTCTCCACTGTTCCCCAGTAGCATACTGGATATTTTCCAACCAGGGGGAGGGGAGGTGTCATCTTCCAGTGCCATATCCTTTTGTCTTTTCATACTGTTCATGTGGTTTCCAATGCCATTTCCTTCTCCAGTGGACAAGGTTTTGTCAGAATCTCCACCATGACCCATCCATCTTGGGTTGCCCTGTATGACATGGCTCATAGCTTCACTGAGTTACCCAAGGCTGTGATCCATGTGATCATTTGGGTTAGCTTTCTTCGACTGTGACTTTCATCCTTTAGTCTGTGGGATTATAGCTTTTTTGGTTCCAAGACAATGGAGTAGAAGGATGTGCTTCATTTTCTCCCATAAGAGCACCAAAATTTTAACTAATTGTTGAACAACTGGAGGACATTGGAACCCACTAAAAAAGATAGTCCATGTCCAAAGACAAAAAGGAAGCCACAATGAGGCCGTAGGAGGGGCACAATCATGTTAAGATCAAATTCCATACCCACCAGGTGGGTGATCCACAAACTGGAGAACAGAAATACCAAACATGTCCTCACACTGTTGTGAAGTTTCTAGGCTCCACGTCAGACTCCAACCTAGGGATCCAGCAAAGGAACTGGTAATCCCCAGAGAATCTGACCTTGAAGGACAGTGGGATTTGATTACAGAACTTCAGAGGCCTGGGGAAAACAGGGACTCTTGGAGGGCACAAACAAAACCTTGTGTGCACTGGGACCCAGGGGAAAGTAACAGTGACCCCACAAGAGACTGAGCCTGTGAGTGTCTGAGGTCTTCCGAGGAGGCATGGCTCAGCAGGGGCCTGCTCTGGGGATGTGGGTCCTGGCAGCAGCAGTCCTGAGAGGTGCGTATTGGCATGGTCCTCCTGGAGGACTAGAGCAGAGCCTGCTGACTCTAGGACTGTGTCACCTCAGGCCAGCCGACTAGTGGGGAGGCAGTACAGCCCCGCCCATCAGCAGGTGACTGCATGAAAGATTTACTGAGCATGGCCCTGCCCACTAGAGCAAGACCCAGTTTTCCCCACAGGCATCCCTCTCAGTCAAGAAGCTTGCACAAGCCTGTTATGCTCATCCATCAGAGCGCAGACAGAAGAAGCAAGAACTACAGTCCTGCAGACTTCAATATTTAGAAACCATATAGGGCTATTTTTGGGGGGGAGGGGGGCTTCCTTGGTGGCTCAGATGGCAAAGCATCTGCCTGCAATGCAGGAGACCTGGGTTCGATCCCTGGGTCAGAAAGATCCCCTGGAGAAGGAAATGGCAACTCACTCCAGTACTTTTGCCTGGAAAATTCCATGGATGGAGAAGCCTGGTAGGCTACAGTTCATGGGGTCACAAAGAATCGGACACGACTGAGCGACTTCACTCCTTCACTCCAGCGATATTTTTATTATTTCTTGTTTCTGCTAACTTTAATTTTTGTCTTATCTCTCTGTGTGTTCTTAATTGTTTTATTCTGTGAAAAAAATTGTATTTACAAAATTGCACATAGAAATACTCTGAGATCTAAGAGAGTTCTCCAGAGAACATTTGTGTTTGAATCAATAGTTATCTGGATTACTTTAAAGCATTGTCTTAGATGGAAATTATTCGAAGCAGAACCACACTTCCTGTGGTTTTGTTTCATCTTTGCTGCTATAGAGGGATCTTTTGGAATTCCCAACTTAACGTGATTGGGGTTTATTTGGGATCTGTTTTCAACAGTTTCTGCACTCTAATTCCTAATTCTCAGCTCCATAAGCTTTCAAAATCATTGTTTAGTTTCTCCACCTCAGATCAGCCTCTCTGATTTACCAAATACCTCTTGATAGGTGTGACCATAAATGCTAGTATTGTTCCCTCCTAAGAGCCTCTGTTCTCCCATTGGCTCTCATCTGCTTTCCCTTTGCTATCTTGTAGTATTTCTGATATTTTCAAGTAAATTTAAAAAATTGCATTTTGCTGCTGAATTTAGTGAATTGTGTTCTGAATTACCTAATACCATTAGCCGAACAAGAATTCCTCTCATATCCTTCTCCTCATATTGCCCTTGAAATGAATTTGCAAATTCATTTCAACCCTAGATTTTTATATGAATCATGTGTGTGTCTGAGTGCATGCATGCTAAGTCATGTCCAACTCTTTGCGACCCCATGGACTGCGGCCCACCAGGCTCCTCTGTCCATGAGATTTTCCAGGCAAGGACACTGGAGTGGGTTGCCATTTCCTCCTCCAGGGGATCTTCCCAATAGGGATTGAACTCAGGTCTCCTACCCTGCAAGCAGATTCTTTACTGACTGAGCAACAAGGGAAGCCCATGTAAATACAACTATAACTATACATATATGTATATATACATATATATATATATATACATACACACATACATGTATATCCTTTCTTCTCTGTCTTGACAGCTAATGTGGAAATGTAAACATTTTCTAATTATGATTTTTAAAATTAAATCCTTTGGGTATAAAGTGGGAAGTCTCACTCTGAAGTGAGAAGGAATGCATTGAATAAGTATAATTACCTGGTGAGACACCTGTCCTTTCTTGTTGCCTAACATCCACATGCTTCTCTTAGTTGGGAGAAAGCCCTTCTGTATGAGTCTTGTTGAAAGCCATCTCTCCTTTCACCTCTCCCTATAAAAACCAAAGAGGAAGCGCTAGTCTCTCCTTATCTACTGGAACTGGGGCAAAAGTGGCCCCAGTAGGGCCAGATAATCAGCCTCTCCTTGCCAAAAATTTGACTTTTAGGAGAATAAGTATACGTTGAGTAACTCAGAAATTATTCACAGTGAAGACTGCTGTGTCTAGAGCCTGGAGATAGATGATTCATGTGGTGTTGAGCATCAGTACCTTCATGAATGGACATTCATGCAGTGTCCAGAGTTCCAAATGCCTACAATATTACCCTAGTTTAGGTTATTGGTTTTCAAGCTTCCTTTTCCCTGAATATTTGTAGAGTCTAGCTATTCAACAAATTGCCTTTCTTTTTAAATTAGCTAGCTTTAAATTTGTTACTTGGAAATTCGTTAAATGAAGATCAATTAATAAAATCTCTACTGAAAGATATAAAATAACTCAGTATTTCTTATAATGAGTATATTTCATTTGTAAAGATATATGTGATCTAATTCACATGCACATATTTCAATAATAATCCAACTTTGATTTAAAAGAAATACATAACTACTTTGGAAGCTGTTATGCATATATTTTCTTAAACATTCTTATTTATGGATTTTAACAAATTAAAATTGTGTTAGAAGATACATAATCAATCATGGAAATAATTTCCTCAGTGATGTGGCTTATTAACAATTGAAGGTATAGATTCAAGAGGAGCTATTAAGATACATTAAATTCCATTCCCTTAAATTTATTGCAAAATGCCATGTTAACTATGACATTGTATTAAATTCAAGCTTCAGGATTTGAAGTTCAGCTGATTGCAAGTTGCTGAAGAAGAGCTAGGATGCTACCCCTCAGCTTGATAGTACAGAAACACTGACCTAAATTAAGGGGCTGAGAAATGAGGTCCTATTTAGTATAAAGCAAGTTATTCAATGGGAATAGCACTGTCTAGGCATTTTTCATGCAAACAACTAAAATGATGACCTGTGATCCAGGAAAGGGAGTCAGCAAGCCAACGGTATTAATAAGCTTTTAAAACAGTAGCTGATATTTGGGGGTTTGGGCTATATTTGGATGTCAATCAACAGGACAAGGATGGGATTCTGTGGGGAGGGGGAAGGAGTCCTTGTAGGATAGAAGTCAGGAATAGCCAGAAAGAAAAGACCATAATCTTAGGAATAGAATATATATTCGCCCTCTTCACCATTTCCAACCCCCAGTAGAGACTGGGCTATCAGACAGGTTCCCAAAAGTGGTTTTTGAATCACAAAAAGAAAATAAAAAGTTTCAAGTAATTAATCTGGAGGTACATAGAGGAAAGGAAGTCCCGCAAGAGGTACTGATCCTGGTTTTCAGCACACATCATTGGAATGGAGTAGTGTCCTGTTCTCTCTGCAGAGGACTTACCACAGCCGGCTGGCGATCAGCATAGCCTGCCTCCAGGGGAGTTCTCCAGTAGCCTCTTTAATTTATGAGAATCTATGCCCCTGAGTCAAGGATCACAGTATAAGGTCTCCTTCTCCCTGATCTCTATCTCTTTTTATTGATGTTTCCGTGTGGAAAGAGATAGTGGGAAGGAGCAAACAACCTTTGAAAAAAGGTTATGCCTTTCTTCTTGCTCCTTAAGAAGTCCTGGGGAAAAAACTGGTTGAAACAAACAAGCAAAAAATTAGTGAAACTTCATTGGGAGTTTTCACTTCAATCACACTAGATAAGACATTGGTCATCTTCTAAGCACTCAGTGAGTGGAAGCTATTTTTCTGGGTAAGTTGTGGATGATTTTCTCCTCCTACAGCCCCTGTTAAGCCATCCCAATTAGTCTGCTTCTAACCCTCAGAGTGATAAGACTGACAAGCTTAGATGAGCTTTATCTACAGAAGTTCCTAAAACAACAGAAATTAAAGCAGAACCCATTATCAGAAATCATAAAATAGCTGGTACACAGCTCTGATCATTGCAAATGAGGTTTCAACCAGACCCAAGAGCACTTTAAGTTCTTTTGAAGTGTTTTCCAAATCAGAAAATCTTTCTCTTAAAAGCTTCTCTGAAAATTAACATAGATCTTGACCAAGGATGTTTGGTGTCTTCCCAAGGAAGCGTTACCTTCCCTTAAGCTATGCTGAGTAGCCTGGCTTGTGCTGTACACTCCTTTAACATGTTTTCTGTATGAAAATTAACTTAGAGTCATTAAACATTGATTTTAACCAAAGTGTGCATGCAAAATATGGACTGAGTATAGGGTGGGCAAATGGACATAATTACTCTGGAGAATAATAATAAGAGCTGTTTTCTAAAGAGAAAAGTCTTTTTGACATGTTAGAAATGACTTGTAATCTAGGTTTCTCTGATTGACATCCTCTTAACTCTCAACGAATGAATATATATGAATATGAATATATATGTAATATATGAATATATATTTATATGAATATATATGTAATATATATATGAATATATATGTAATTTTGTGTAGCTAATCAAATACTTTGATTAGTATAAGAAGTGGCTCAGAGAAATCCTATTTTTTGGTTATAAATTATAAAAAAAAATTTTTTTTAATAAAGAAACTTGGAAAAAAAATCAGCCAGAGTTCCACTATCCCATTAGATAATTTTTAAACCTTGGGG
Organism: Odocoileus virginianus; assembly: GCF_023699985.2. Classification (NCBI taxonomy): domain Eukaryota; kingdom Metazoa; phylum Chordata; class Mammalia; order Artiodactyla; family Cervidae; genus Odocoileus; species Odocoileus virginianus. Next base: position 60,453,154 of record NC_069681.1, on the reverse strand, counting down.
AATCACTCTAGATTTTAAACATACTCTATTTTGTTTTTAAACTAAGTTATAACCACACAACATATACATAATTTTGTGTTTCCTTTAGTCCTTGTACCAGCTACTATTTTAATAATTTTGCATATAGTAGCACATTTGAATATCATAATATTTGAACATTATTGTTATCTACAATTTGCAGATGAAAACAATAAGGCACAAATTGGTCAAGTAATTTACCAATTACTTTGTAGAAACTTTGAAGTAGTTTGTAGTAATTTTGAAGAAAGTGGTGTAGTTAGAAAGTAAACTTCAGCTGAAATACAAATTTCTGTGTCGGAATATGAGCATTTTGAGTGACTATGCAAAATCCCACTGAATAACACAACCCTCCTTATGTTTACATATTTATTGCTTGCCAACTACACATAATATTGGGAAACATGACCAGAGACTAGATTTCTAAGTGTAGAATGACTAAATCAAAAGATTTGAATATTTTCTTTTGCTATTCAGAATTTTAACAATTTTAAGTGATTAGATCTACTGATCTTTTTCCTGATGATTATTGCTCTTCCTTCTATGCTTATGGAGAATAAACCAATATAATTTGGTGTATTGTAGATAGTACAGAGGAGCCTGACAGGTTACAGTTCATAGGGTCGCAAAGCATCAGACACAACTGAATCAACTTAGCAGAGCACAGCACAGATAGTAAAAGACCTTCAAAAGCATAGAAACAAACCTTGCACTGTATCACGTATTAATAAATCCATCATTGCATGCACACTTATATAATCAAGAATGCAACGTTATCTATAAAGGATCCTCAAAGAGACTTCTGATCATATCCTATGTATATATTACACAGACAGAGTATAGAAGTGATCTTGAAACTTCTTGACTCCTGAGATAACTACAAAGTCTCCTTTGTCGATATACATATCGACCTGTTCTGAATGTGACACTATTCTCAATGCTCATTGGCATTTGGAGATTAAGCAAAGCTCTGACACTTGAAGGAGATATGTCAATGGTAAAAATTAATGAGAAACTTTTTGTTTCAGTTAGAATTCTTTGGTGGTATGGAACAGAAAGAAAAGTAAAAAGGGCTTTATGGAAAGGACAGTAGGCAACTCATATGCTGAAAGGAAAGGCTTAACAGCAAACAGTATTGAAAAGACTTATATGCAGCTTTGAGGATCTCAGTCAGGGACTCAAGGGTAGCTTCTTTTATAAACAGTTAAAGGAATACATCTCATCATTTGTAGCTTCATTAGAAATTCAGATTCCTGAGGAAGTTTGATTGGCTTATTGCTTAATTAAGGCTAGGAGGGGAGGTTGGGCAAGACTGGATTTGACAGTCCCAGTGCTATCACAAGGATTTGCAGAAAGCTGAGCAAGCAAGAGCAACAGATGCCAAATTCAATTTTCGTCTTAATGTGGTAACAGAAGCTTATAAGTCAATAACTTCTTAAATAGCTGGGAAGCATCTTCATGTTGGCAAGCCCATGCCACAAAATGTCTTAATCAGTAGACTGTAACAATGTATTAACTTTAAAAAGACATCACTTTGATTTGTTGTGGATTTTCAAATTTAGTCAAACATAAGCCAAATAATATTGTTATAAGCTCTTAGTTCTAAAATGGAAGCCAAAAATACAAAATCAAGGATGGCTTGGCCATAAATGAGAGCGTCAAAACCTAGCTCTTGAAAAATCAGGGCATGGCCAAGATCAAAACACGGGGAATCAGAGTTACAAATATCCAATGTATGTGGGATACATGAAGGACTCTGACTACAATGGTGGTCCAAGATGGTGAGAAATAAAGAAGATAGTGGGGTAGTAATGAGTGGGGTATGGAAGAATATTTTGCAGTTAATTTTTAGTGGTGGTGGTTTAGTTGCTAAGTCAAGCCCAACTCTTGGGACACAGTGGACTGTGGCTTGCCAAGCTCCTCTGTCCATGGGATAATCCAAGCAAGAATGCTAGAGTGAGTTGCCATTTACTTCTCCAGGAGATCTTCCCAACCCAGGAATCGAACCTGGGTCTCCAGTATTGCAGACATATTCTTTACTGACTGAGCTTCGAGGGAGGCTCAGTTTTTAGTAGTAGAACTTATTTTAAAAGGCTCAGTCCCAGGAAGAAAAATGAGCATATCCTTGTAGTACCATCCAAGAAAAAACTCCAAGCATAAATGATTAGAAGAATCTTTTTCTTCTTTCTTAAATGCATTGAAATGGTCTTCAGGATTATTTTAATTGGTTTAGAATTGCTTTCATTGGAAATCCCACTTAGAAATGGGCATCTAAATTTTTTTAGTGTTTAGGTCTCTGAATGTCTTCCTTTGGTCTGGTGAAGCCACATAGCTGATAACTAGTGAAATCTGGATTTGAATCTTGGAAATCTGGATAAGCTGGTTTCACTCACAACACTCTGACACCAGATGTGTGGGATTTTTCCTCATACCAATGGATTCTCTAACTCTGTATACCAATTGGGTATCCTACAATTTAATCCAATTCTGACACTCACTACCCAGATTACTGTCTGACTTCACAGGTTTATAGGCTCAGACCCACAAGACCTCCCTCACTGCAGATGCCAGTCTTAAGTATTAGAGTTTTGGGTTACCCACATTTCTGAATTGGCCACAAATTGGGGATTCCCATGACCCCATCCCTATGTTCAGTAATTTGCTAGAAGAGTTCACAGAACTCAGGAAAGTGGTTTTACTTGTTACTACCAGTTTGTTATAAAGGATACAACTCAGGAGCCACCAAATGGAAGAGTGAATAGCGCCAGGAATAGGGGAAAGAGCATTGAACTTCCAAGCTTTCTTCTAGTCAATGTGCCACACCCCCCCACAACATCTCAAGGTGCTCACTGATATAGTAGCTCTCCAAGTCTCAACTGTTTTTCGAACTTGGTATGAAGGTTTTATCATATAGCCATGGTGGATTAAATCATTGGTCATTGGTGATTAAGTTTGAGGCAGGAGACTTCCCCGGGGGCCTCCGGGTAGCTCAGATGGTAAAGAATACGCCTGCAATGCAGGAGGCCCTGTTCCATGCCTGAGTCAGGAAAATCCCCTGGAAAAGGAAATAGCAACCCACTCCAGAATTGTTGCCTTGAGAATTCCATGGACAGAGGAACCTGCCGGGCTACCGTCAATGGAGTCACAAAGAGTGGGACACAACTAAGCAACTAACACAGGAGGCAGATGGCCATTCCACACACCCCGCCTGCCCCTCCCAGAGTAAAACAATTGGGGATTCATTCCCTATGGACTGAAATTCCAAGACAGGAATAGAAGAACTAAGGGATGATGCTGGGGCTCTGCCCAGATCACAAAAGTGTAGAAAGTCTCCTTAGAGGTCAAAGGGGAATGATGCCTAGGGATGTTCTCTACCCATACAGCTTTTCAGTATAATCTATCTTGGCTAACAGATGCCTGCTCACATGGAGGAGGATCCCAAGATATATCAAATATGGACTGTGACCAGGCAAATCAAAATGATTAGCCAAAAGAGACCCAGAAGAAATGCCCCATAAAAGTGATTCAAACTTCCACAATGGTCCAAATCAGTGACTCGCTCTCTCCCTGAGTCCACCTGTGTGTCTATCCACACCTACTGTTCTCTTTTTCCTCTTACTAAATACTTTACTTGCTTCAGTACTTTCTGTCTTTGTGGAAATTCTTTTCTGCAAAGCCAAAGGGCCATGGCCCATGTCACTCACCACTGGTCTAGTGACCAAGATCTGGTGCTTTCACCATGGTGACCCAACTCAATCTCTGACTGGGAACCCAAGCCCCACTCACTCCAAGCTGTTGCAGGCTGAGGCTACTGGAGATGGAATCGATCTCCAGGCCCTCTCCACTTCCTGGAGGTAGGAACTTGACTTGAAAGTTTCAATTCTCTAATCATGTCTTGCTCTTTCTACTGACCAGGCCCCATCTTCAAGTTCTCTAGGGGCCCCCAACTATCAATCGCCTCATTAGCATACAAACAAAACTCACCTCTTCAGATATTTTAAGAGTTTTAGAAGGCTTGTACCAGGAACCAGGAAAAAAAGAACAAATATATATTTCCCATTGTACCACACGGAGTCTGTGTTCTTTTTTGTTTTTTTTTTTTAAATGCTTTATTTCTTTGTTTGGGTGCATTGAGTCTTAGTTGTGGCACACGGAATCTTTGTTCCTGTGTGCAGGATTTTTAGTTGCAGCATGTGGGATCTAGTTCCCTCATCAGGAATTGAACCTGTTCTGCCTGCCTTGGGAGCATGGGGTCTCAGCCATTGGACCACCAGTAAAGTCCCAAGCTGTGTTTTTAATTGCTATGCAATACTGACTCTTAAGTAAAGATAGTAGCATAGTCAAGGTTAACAGAAATTAAAAATTTAATGTGATACATCCTCATATTTAGTAAGTACACAAGTAAATATATCAATTCAGAGGACTCTATCCAAAATTAGATTTGGAAGTTACTGGATTATGTGAAAAAGTGTGACAAAAGGCCCTTGACTAGGACAGCAGTGCAAGTTGACACAAGGATTGGATCAACAACCAGGGCAGTACTGGGACAGTGGCCAGGAACCAAGGCAAAAACCACACCTAAATAAAACTAAAAAGGTCAAGTTAGAGAAATGGGTCCAAGGTGTAAATGAACATCCAGAAGTAAAAGACAAAGTTATAAGTAAGCTTGTATTTAGATATAGGGCTATAGAAATAGAAATAATGGAAAGAAGTTAGTTGAAAGAGCCTGGGGTGTAAGTTATCAATAGATTTGGGCTGCTCATGGCTCTCTCTATTGGACACTGAAGATGTAGTTAGTAAGGGTAGGAGTTACTAAGCTTAGTAAGGGTAGGAGATACTGGGATGGGGTGAACTAGCTGAGGTTTCGGGTTTCAGAATTCTTTTTATAGGACAAGTATACTTTGGTACAGAGTGATTTCATGGAAATAATCTAACTGCAGGTCCTGTGGGTATTTGTGAGGATACTGCATCATTGTGATTTGGGAGTGTAATTAGTTTCCATGAGAGTTACATTAAGGCTGTGATAGACACAGATTTCAAAATAAGGAAACTCTGATGGGGCTCCATAGAGCCTCAAGCCCCAAGTAAGAGAGGAGACTTAGCATTCTTCCTGAGCTGGGAAGAGCAGCAGCACTGTGGCACTGGTCATAGGAATCCTCCTGCTATTATCTCTGAAGGCTCCAGTATCAGGAACTAGAAAGGAATGGAGAGGCGCAGAGTAGTCTCCCTAGAATTTATAATTTTGCATTAAACCAAAAGCAAACCAACAAACAAAACATACAAGGGAAAAAAAAAAAGATTCAATTTGTCTGGGAGACTGATCCTAGACAGGTGAAAGATAAGATTTCATCTCACAAGAGGAGACAGGCTATGGTTGCGAGAGAGGGCAAGCTATACCGGTATTTTGAGTCCTAAATTTATAATTGTGCCATCAAAACCCTATAATTTGGAAAAGTAATTGTGATGAAGATGTTTGCATTTCTGTGATCATTTTTTCTTTTTTTTTTTTTTCTATTTAGCATGCGGTAAGTTCCTTAAGAAATTAGTGTTTCAGCAATGAGAAAGAGAACTGAGGGAGATTTCATTTGCTTTCTTTTGCCACACTTGGTCAAGCAATTCATTCTAGGGACGAGGTATGATGGTGTTTATAAAACTAAAATGGAAATAATAATGAAAAAATGAAATTTTGGACCTTCTTTTAAAGGTACCATATTTTTGGTCAACATTCTCATCTCCCTCTCTTCATGAGTAGTTAGTTTCAAGTTTAAGATCCAGAAAGAGGTCACCACTGGAGATACAGAACTGGGTATAGATGGTAGTTAAAACAATGAGAGCCAGTATAATCACCAAGATGTGCATGTCAACTAATGAAAACTATCAGCCAAGGCCAACATCATCATATAATGGAATGGAGGGAGTATGGAAATTTGGGCTAGTTGAAAGTTGAATTTCAGCTGAACTCTTTGTTTCTCTGTCCAACTAACCTAATAGTTAGGTTTGAAAAATTCTTTTTCAAAATCAGCTGATATTATCTAGTTTTAACCAATGTCCCACCCTATTCATTCCCCTATCAAAATTTACTGGACCAGAGATAAAAGTCTAGCTCAAGAACTCAGTGTAAAGGCTAAGCTGCGCTAATCAAAATTTCTCTAAGGCATTTGAATCGAGTGACTGGAAAACTATTTCTCAACTGTCAATTTTTCCTATCCCCTGCTTTTATAAGCAAGCCACTTTATAATGACTCCAAATAAGAACTGCTGTGAAAATATTGTTTACAAGTGTGGATTGTTGAGTGCTAAATAATAAAAAGTTATCTGAATTAGAAATTTCCCTTTGGTAAGCTAATTAAATGTATGTCCATAAAGGACAGCAGATAGTGTAATAAACACAACAGGGGCTTAAGTAAGCACTGAAAAAGTAAATTTTTGTACAAAAAAACCTAGTAAAGAGGCGACCCAGAGCACAGCAGGCAGAAATGGGAGAAGTTAGGCTTTCCAGAATGCATGCATACTAAATCACTTCAGTCATCTCTTTGTGACCCCATGAACTGTAGACCTCCAGAGGAGCCTGGAGCTCCTCTGTCCATGGGATTCTCCAGGCAAGAATATTGGGGTGGGTTGCCATTCCCTCCTCCAGGGGATAGGGCCCAATAATTGAGAGACTGTGCGGGTTGCGGCTATTATATATCCCTCAAGGTAATATGGTAACATCCTCGAGTGGCCATTCCAAAATGGAGCAACTCAAAAGACCACTCTCTCCTTGACCTTTATTTTTCAGCTTATTTGCCTAATGATGTGAGAAACATTGCTCTGAGATACCAAACAGGAAGGGGAGATGTAAGAAAGAGCTGACCTTACCCCTTCAGCCAGGAATCAGAAGTCTCCCATTCCTGATTCCTCCTCCAAATCTCAGTATTCCCTCAGGCAGTCTGGGTCTACATTTTCCTCAGACAAATACAGAATATTGGAGCCCAGTGCATTAAAACTTGTTCATTGCATTAGCTGGGTACATATGTAATATTATTCCTCTGTAATATACTCAGGCATTCAATCTACTTTCTAGGTCAGTCTATCAGTCATCAGCAATACATTTTAAGTTTCTTCAATGAAGCATCTCTTGAAAAACAGCTGAATAAGTGGTACTTCTTATTTTTCTAAGATGATACAAATTTATATTCGCTTCCTAGCAAAAGCTTTATTTTTTAAATCATTCCATAATTTTAAATTCCAGAAAATTTGTTTTTGGCATAGCACAGACAATTAGAACCTACATTTTCATATTCAATTGAATCATTAATTTGTAGAATTTTTAGAGCACTTTTACCCAGTTAGAGTTTGTTGTCTGGATATTATAAATTACATTTTTAAATGCCTACTCCTACAATTTTCAGCCTTTTCCTGGGTACAGTAGTAAGTGATAAGTGATATAATTTTTGTTAGGAGATGCAAAGAACTTCAACATAAACTCTACCTGCAAGGCAATCTTAAAATGTGTCATCTAAGAAATCTTCAAAAATTGGAATATTAAGACAAAGTATATAGCTCTTTAGGGTGAGTGCTTGTGCCTTCTTGAGGTTTTGTGATTCCATTTGTGAAATTAGACAATGACTGATGGAGCTGGTGAGTAAAGAGCTCTTAATAACCCTGGAAGTTCAGCTCCTTTCTTAATTCTCATTGATATGTATAGCGTGAAACACCTTATGTAATATTCAGTGTGTGTCTGTATGTGTATGTGCACATGTGCCCTACAAAAGACGAGGAAATCTGAATCCACAGGCAGGTCTTTGTTATTTTGACTTGCTTATGTCATCGTGGCTTCCAAGTGAACTGATATCCATTTAGTATATGAGTACTGAAAGCAGGTTGATTCAATCAATATTGCCAATGTCCTGCAGAGAGGCATTCAAAATAGAGGCTCTTCGTGGTTCCAGGGCTGACTCTATCATCAGTTATTTACCTTTGTGCAGGAAACTGGATTAACACTGTTTCCTGTTTCAAGTTTTTATTTAATCAAATGACTAATCTTTAGCCCAGAAGATGATGTTCTGGAATTTGAGATATCTGTGTCTACTTGGTAAAAATCTTAAAATTATTAACTAAAAGATCTATGTGCAAATGATTGGGGTCAGACAAGGTCATACAGAATCTGAAAATGTGACAGTTTCAGAAAGGCAAGGTTATCTCCCATGCCCAAGATAATATCTCCTGTATTTTTTACTTAGATGTGAAATTCTAAAGCAGGAAATTTATTCTCTAGTTTAAGGCTTTTTTTCTTTTTCAGATAAAGTACAAATCTTCTTCAAGAGGTATATTTTCCTGCATGAACTTTAGCTTAATATTCCCAAAGTGCTGTTTATTAATAGGTATTAATATATTTTCATCTACCAGATCTGTGGATTACTAAGACAGAAAGATGAAAACACCCAGAACAGGGATGGGGATGGGTTAGGACAGAGCCAAGACTTGGTGTACTAGAGATGGGGAGGAAGATGCGTGAACTTGCCTTTATTTCCTCATCCTACAAATATTCATTGAAAGTCTATTATGTGATAGTCATGCTAAGATCTTAGGATACCAAAACTAGACAAATTCTTTTCCTTTCCTTACAGAGCATATTGTCAAGTAGGTTAGCTTCCTGGGGCTTATTTAACAAATTACCCCCAGCCTTGGTGACTTAAAGCAACAGAAATAAATTCTCTCATAGCTCTGGAGGCCAGAAATCTGAAATTAGGGTGTCAGCAGGACCATGCTTCAGCTGACATCTCTAGGGAAGGATTCTCCCTTGCTTCTTCCAGGGTCTCAGAGCCTCAGGCAATCCTTGGGGATCAAACCAGTATCTGCCTCCATGGGTACACGACCTTGATTGTTCCATCTGTCTCCATCTTTCTTCCTGCCTCTGTGCTCCTCCCCTTCTTATAAGGACTCCAGTCATTGGATGTAAGTCTCACCCTAAATCCAGGATAAGTTCTGGAAGGAAACCAAACACATATACCCTCAGTTTTAATACAGGATGGTTCTGGGAAAAGTGACATGGGACACAGAAGGGAGGCAAAGAGGAGAGTGAAGAGTTTTAGGCGAGAATATTTTAAAAGATCCTAAGGAAAAGATGTGGAATGGTTCAAAGGAAATTCAGTGTGGTGGGAAACCATGAGAGTATAGGTGAGACATGAGGGAAGGGGGCAGGATAACCATAGAGGATATGACAAGAACTGGCTAGAACCTACTAGGCTCAAGAGGGCAGAAGATTTGATTTCCAGTAGATCTTGAGCTTCATCATGTGTCCATTGTAAAGCATTAATATATAAATTAAAAGACACTTGAACCTTGTGAGAAAAGTTATGACCAACTTAGATAGCATATTAAAAAGCAGAGACATTACTTTGCCAACAAAGGTCCATCTAGTCAAAGCTATGGTTTTTCTAGTAGTCATGTATGGATGTGAGCGTTGGATCATAAAGAAAGCTGAACACCAAAGAACTGATGCTTTTGTACTGTGGTATTGGAGAAGACTCTTCAGAGTCCCCTGGACAGTAAAAAGATCTAACCAGCCCATCCTAAAGGAAATGAGTCCTGACTATTCCTTGGAAGGACTGATGCTGAAACTGAAGCTCCAATACTTTGGCCAACTGATGCAGAGAACTGACTCATTGGAAAAGACCCTGATACTGGGAAAGATTGAAGGCAGAAGGAGAAGGGGATGACAGAGGATGAGATGGTTGGATGACATCACCAACTCAATGGACATGAGTTTGAGCAAGTTCCAGGAGTTAGTGATGGACAGAGAAGCCTGATGTGCTGCAGTCCATGGGGTCACAAAGAGTCAGACATGACTGAGGGGCTGAACTGAACTGAACTGAACTGAACATCTAAACAAGACACCTACCAGCACCATGACTGGCAGCATGACAGTCCTGACGGTGACCATAAAAGGCCAAAAAGTGGGCACTGACCCAATCCCTGGAAATCTCTGCCTCCTTCTCTAGAATAGTTGGAATAATCCTCCTACTCATTAGCCTGTGACATTAGCCAGCCTGTAAAAACTAACCATCCCATATTTCAGGGATAATTTTGCCATCTGAGATGCACAGCATTCTGCCTATGACATGTGTCCAACTCATATCCATACCTACTTTTATTTACTGTGGCTCATGATTGAATTCTTTCCTGCACAAAGCCAAGGATCCTCATTTGACCCTCACCTGACCCATCCTAGGAACTCACCTGAGATCTAGGACATTACCATCCTCTCACACCCCATTTTCCTGAACATCTTTACAAAAGAAGGGAGGAAGTTGGTTTTCTCTCCCTCCCCACTTTTCCTTTGATTATAAAAATGTAGCCCACTTAGTTCTTGGGGCAGAGCCCTCTTGTCTGCCTGCTTTTATCCTTCATTTGTTGTTCAGTCACCGTCATATCCAACTCTGTGACCCCATGGACTGCAGCACCCCAGGCTTCCCTGTCCTTCACTATCTCCTGGAGTTTGCTCAAACTCATGTCTATTGAGTCAGTGATGCTATCTAACTATCTCATCCTCTGCCCTTTATCCTTCATAAGTGTCCTGTACTACTAAATCCATTTCAAATCTACCAGTTTGTCCCTCACTGAATTCTTTCTGCACTGAGACATAAAGAATCTGAGTGTCACTAAGTCCTGAGACAAGTTGTGTTGTTTCATAGGGAGAGAGGGGGATTAGTTAGTAAAAGTGAAGATATTTGTTTAAGGAGTGCCTCCAGTTCATGAAGACTCCAGCTATGAAGTTTTTGTCCTGAGATAAATAGGCCGCCATTGCAGCATTTTAAGTGGAATAGCACTGCTCTTCTCACACACATGTTTCAGGAATGTCACTGTGTGCAGAACAGGAAGAAGGGAGGGTAGAAGTTCAGAGCGGAAACAGGATACTTGGGAAGAAGGATATCACATCTTATAGTGACTTCCTGCTTGGCATCGAAAGCCCCTTCAAACTGTTGCACCCAGACCTGCTTAGTATTGGGCACCAGGCATGTTAGGAAAATCATGTTCAGTTCATAGAATTTTACCCTTGAGATAATTGACCAAAAAAATTCCAACATTTTTTGGTGTTCACTCAAATCAACAGAGGCACCATTCACTCCTTCAGCCTCAATTCCTCTTCCTCTTCTTTCTCAAGACAATTTCTTCAGCCTGCCTTGTTATTCTGAGAGCTACCCTCAGTCTCATAAACTCTTGGTCTTTACTTCAGGAAGTTGAAGCCATTTCTCTTGTTTGAAATAAAGATATCCAACTGAAATGCCCTCTTTAGCTAAAGAATGACAGTGATATAACCTAGGATAGGGGACAAATTTGAACAACACTTAGGAATTAACACTGTTATGACCTGCTGTTGGAGTAGATGTGGGCAGTTAGCCAGTTTTCTAGCCCAGCATTCTAGGTGAATACAAAGCCACTATCTAAGGTAAGATCCGTCAGGAGAAAGTTAGGGAATTTAATGCATTCAATTTCAGACAAAAGATTGTGAAGTGTCTGTCGGTCATGATATTGCAGGTAACCTGGAAACATTTGCATATAGGTCTGAAATTCGGGACCAGATCCTGTGTGGGAGAATATACACGTGGTACCTGTTAATCCTTAAAGAAGCTGACACCTTAAGACTTGGTTGCTTGTATCACCAAGTACAACAGAAAAACTCCATTCAATGATCTGACACCTCAGGTTCTTAACTTTTCTCTTTTCAACTACTGAGTTTTCGATCACCTATTTTTATTCAGAAGTTTTTTTTTTCATGGGTATTTCTTAAAGTCTCTCAACACTTACAGAAAAAAAAAGTCCATAGGATAGGTAATATAAACACATTTGAAAAATTCATTTTCTTCCCCTCTCTCCTGGCCAACATCATTTTTCTCTGAGAATATGTCTATTGTTTTCAGTATTTGGTTGAGGCAGTTTTTGTTTTCTTATTTAGTTCCAAATAGGATCTATTAAAGTGGAAATCATCCAATGGGCTTTCACATGTTCACTGATGACAATTTTAATATGGTGGTGTTTCTAAGTTGAAATAGATACTAGAAGAAACACAATATGACTTAAATTTTCTAAGATTGTAGTTATAATTATATAACACAAAAAGGAAGTGAAAAGAGACACCAAACACAAATATGATTAGTGGATCATTTTGCTTTCTTTTGTAAATAATTTTTCATGCACAATTACACTTACACCTGCATTGCTAAATTAATTTTTCCGTGTGGATGAATAAGGGATGATGAAAACCATCTGAGAAATACTCTTCCATTTCAAGTGCAGATTGCTTTATGCTATCTAGTTCAAGATCAGAAGGCTTGTGAGATGGAGCAGCATGAGAAGTTTCCTCTTTATAATTTTGTCTTAAATCTCTAATTTTGTTGAATTTATGTTAGTGTCAGAAATATAAAACTACATGCATCAAGAATAAATTTTCTCTTCGTTCAAAGGTAGCTTTAATTTTTCTGATATTTCTGCCTGAGTTTAGGCTTGTGATTACAAGAATTTAACACATGAATCATGTTCTTTATCTTCAAAGAGCATGATAAACGTTCATAATTATTCCTCACAATGCTTCGGCAAGGTAGGTATTTTTGTTCCCATCCCATTTTACAGACCTGAAAACTGAGGGGCAGTAGCCATGTAGGTATTTGATGATCCCAACAGATTACATAATAACAACCTTTTAAATATTAACTGCCTTTTCTCTTTCTCTTTCCATTCTTTCTAGTTCTTTCTATGGACATGAAGGCATAAGAAAAGAGAATGGGGAAAAATTTTCAAGCTCTGTGATGTTTTCAAAGGAAAGAAAAAATATCACACCTTTTAAACAGCCATTCAGCTGAAGGTAAAGAATTTAACAGCTCGCGGAGTGCTAATTAGAGCCCATTATAACTTGATTGACCTGCATGGCAGTCACTCTCCTTATGTCCTTGCAAGATGGAGATTTTGCTTCTTTACAGAGTTCTGATTCACATAACTTAGTTTCCTGACTAGGAAGCAGTGATAATTCAGAGGCAGCAATCAGAACTAGGCTGCATAAATCAATATTTAAAATGGAATTTCCCCTTTGCGTATAATAAGCAACAGATCCCGTTCAATACTTTCAGTGGCCCAAATGTTTTCACAGTTAACTTGCATAGGGATACAGAAAATTGAGGTTCATTATCTGTCTTCTTAATTAACAAAGTCAAAGAATATATTGAAGAGATCTGTATTTGGCCTTCGTGCCTTTTGCTATTTACTATTTGTAAAAGAAATCAAGTATGTGTATTTACAGGGTGAATGCTTTATACTCCAGTGGTGAAATTAGCTTTTGGATAAGTACATATTTGAGTGAAAAGTGTTTTCTTCTTGCTTCATTTGATGATTTTCTTGATGATCCAAGGGGATTTTCTTCTGTCTCTGATAATTATATTTAATATTGTTCTATAGACTTCTTCTCTACAATTTCCTCCACCCACATCTCAATTTGCTTACTGCAGAGAAACCTGTTGTGTGGAAAGGCTTTCCTATTTCATCCACCCCCTTTCTTCCCACAAATAATTCTCCCAATTCCCTTCACTTTTTTTCATTGTTAAAATGTCTTTAATTTGATAATATAATGGACATATAACATTATATTAGTTTCAGGTATGCATAATGATTTGATGTTTGTATATATTATGAAATGATCACTGTAATAAGTCTAGTTAACATCCATCATATTCTCCATTTCTAGCTCGCTAATTACTTCTAAGTCTCAGGCTAAGTATTTGAATGAATATTGGAAATTAACGCTGGAAAATCTTAATGTCTATTCTCTTTCATAACCTTATTCCCAAACCTACCTGTTCTAATCTACTCCATATTTTGATTTTATAAACATTTTCCCTTGAAGACGGTTTTCTTCTAACACTTGTTAAGCACTTGTGCTATCCCCAGATGATGACCTTAGGATGACAGAGCCCCTGATTTTCTCACTCACCTCTGTCTCAACTCTTCAGGAAAGTGCCTAGGGACTTCCCTGGTGGTCCAGGGGTTAATAATCGCCTTCTTATGAGGGGATACGGTTTGATCCATGGTCAGGGAATTAACATCCCACATGCCATGGAGCAAGTAAATCAGCATGCTTCAACTACAGAGCCTGAATGCCTCAACTACTGAGCCTGCAAGCTCTAGAGCCAGCGCTCTGCAACCAGAGAAGTCCAGATGCCAAATGAGGGCCCAGCACAGTCAAACTAATAAATGATTTTTTAAAAAAAGACAGTGTCTGGTATGTACTAGAAGCTCAATAAATTCTTGCTATCACCTTTAAGATTCTCCTTTTAGCCTATCTACCTGCCACCCTCCACAAACATGGTATTAATTCCATCTACTATGGAATTAATTGTCATTCAATTTCATCAGTTAATGTCAAGTTCTTGTGAACACAAAAGCAGAAATTAACTTGGTCTTGAAGACAGAGGAAGGAAGAGATCCAAACAGGTGCAATCAAATGCATGCGATCTTCAAAACTGGCATCATTTTTCAGCCAAAGTAACTTAAACATAGTGTTTCCCCTTTTCCATATATTTCAAATTGATGCTATAACTTCCTTCCATTCATCCAGTGAAATCAGTTAATGTATAATTGATCTTATATTTATCTTTTCCCTGTGGTGAATTCATAGTGTACAGTAAAGATATACAATGTTGAATTATTTTTGAATAACTAAAAAAAAAAAGGCAAAAAACATGTGTACACAATTAAGGCAGCGTCAGTAGTAAAGTTACTACATAGAATGATTGCCGTAATACTGTTCTTTACACGTGTGAGAGATGTGTCACAATTTGATCTTCCTGGTAGCCAATCCGTAGAGTGACACCCAGATCCTCCTGTCTGTTTGTGACCTCCATCTCTGTCACTCTGTTTCTGATCTACTAACTCAGTCCCACTTTCTTAAATTCTCTTTGGGGGAACTGACTTTGAGGCAGTTGAGCCTCATCGAAACATTATGGCTCAGTCCTAGGAGATGGTGCTTTTGGATGGAAAGCACAAAATTAGACAATCCATT
Organism: Odocoileus virginianus; assembly: GCF_023699985.2. Taxonomy (NCBI): domain Eukaryota; kingdom Metazoa; phylum Chordata; class Mammalia; order Artiodactyla; family Cervidae; genus Odocoileus; species Odocoileus virginianus. The sequence goes on along the minus strand of NC_069681.1, from coordinate 60,438,106 downwards.
CAAGGAGCTGTATACCTTCTCCTCTATCCAAAACAATCTCTTCAGCTACACTTCCCATCAGCCAAATCAGATATTTTTCCAGTAAAAATAATCATCTCATCTCTTCTACTTTGATGGCATCTTCCTTTGTCAACCCTTCTTTGTTTTTGGATTAGTCCTTTATTTTACATTAGTTTAAGTTTGAGGCACAGAAATGCTTTAGGGTATGAATTTTTGTGTCAAATATTAGAGGACTTACTTATCTAAATGGAAAGCAATTTTTCTCCAATGATTGTACATGTATATGCATATATATGTGTGTAAGTATATATATTTTTTGAAATTAGTTTTTTTAAAAAAATAATTTCATTTATTGATTTATTTTTCACTGTGCTGGGTGTTTGTTGCTGTGTGGGTTTCTAACTACTTGTGGAGAGTGGGGGCTATTCTCTGACTGTGGTGTGTGGTCTTCTCACTGTGGTGGCGTTTCTTGTTGCAGAGTACAGGTTTTAGGGCACACGGGCTTCAGTAGTTTCACACATGGGGTCAGTAGTTGTGGTTCCCAGGCTTTGGAGCGCAGGCTCAATAGCTGTGGGGCAAGGGCTTGTTGCTCTTTGGCTTGTGGGATCTTCCTGGATCAGGGATTGACCCTGTGTCTCCCGCATTGGAAGGTGGGTCCTTTACCACTAGTGCCACCTGGAAAGCCCCTTAAATATCATAGTATTCATTAAAAGCTTAATGTGCATCTTTTGAAGGCAAACTTGAATTTTTAGGGGCTAACCAAAAATCATTTTGAACCTTGGGTAATAGTTATTTTCATCAAAACATCTACAAAATGGAAATATTTCCACAAGTCAGTTCAAAAAGTTGTTCCAAAGAGAGTATGAACAGGTTACATGATGTGAAAAGTCACTATAATAATACAGGTTTATAATAACCCCTGCATCAAGTTTGCTCTATTTACCTACTAAATTATCGTTATATTTGTTTGTTGCTTGTGCATGCTAAGTCACTTTAGTTGTGTCCGACTCTTTGTGACCCTATGGACTGTAACCTGCCAGGCTCCTCTGTCCATGGGATTCACCAGGCAAGAATATTGGAGTGGGTTACCATGCCCTCCTCCAGGGGATCTTCCTGCCCCAGAAATCAAACCTATTTCTTACATTTCCTGTACTGGCAGGTGGGTTCTTTACCACTAGCACCACCTAAGGCACAGTAGAAGATTTAATTTATTTATTTACTGTACATCTTTTAACCTTTCATCAAAGGCTTGAAGCTTAGGTATATAGAGTTCATATAGTTTATATAGTATATTTGTTACCAAACCAAACTTGGATCCTCTCACTCATCAATAAAACCAATCCACTGACGCTGGGCTGCAGTGTAAAAAAGTAGTGTTATTGCAAGGTGTTCAACACAGGGTCAAGCAAGAAGAATGAGCAGATTATTCTTAAAAGACCTCAACTCCCTGATGGCTTTCAGAGAAGAATTTTTAAAGGCAAGGTGAGGAAAGGGTTGTGGGGTGCCTGATCAGCTTGTAGACTTTCTTTTGTGGGGGAGGTGCAATTTGTCCTCAGGAAGGCCCCACATGGTTCTACTTCTTTACATGTTGAGATTAAATTAGACAATGAATGCCAAAGTCTTTTTTAAAATTATCATGCAGTGTTCAAAGGCTAGTTATTGATGAAATTAATATTTTGTATCCTCTACACTGATCCTAGTACAGGATGAGCCACAGTCTGTATATTCAATTTGTTGACTGACCAGGAACTGAGTGATCAAGATTGTTTTTAACGTTTCCTGGTGGCTCAGAGGTTAAAGCATCTGTCTGCAATGCAGGAGACCCGGGTTTGATCCCTGGGTTGGGAAGATCTCCTGGAGAAGGAAATGGTAACCCACTCCAGTACTCTTGCCTGGAAAATCCCATGGACAGAGGAGCCTGGTAGGCTACAGTCCTTGGGGTCGCAAAGAGTCGGACAGGACTGAGCGACTTTACTTTACTTACTAATGAGTCTTCTATGGCTTCCCGGTGGCTCAGTTGGTAAAGAATCTGCCAGCAGTGTGGGAGACCCGGGTTCGATCCCTGGGTCAGGAAGATTCCCTGGAGAAGGAACTGACAACCCACTCCAGTATTCTTGCCTGGAGAATCCCCTGGACAGAGGACCGTGGTGAGCTGGAGTCCACGCAGTCGCAGAGTCAGACACCACTGAGTGACTGGGCACACACAGTGATTCTTCCATAGACGATTTCCCTGTATATCACTTTAAAGAGCAAGAATAAATTTCATCACACTAGAAATGAAGTCAGGACTCTCAGCCCTCCACTGTTCTGTCTAACCCATCATGCTGCATTTCAACGTATTTTCATACAAAGCTATTACTTCCCTTAAAAGATAAAAAGTCAATTTAAGGAAAACTCACACATACCAGAGTGTAAACTTGCACCAGTGAAAGAGTTCAAGTCGTCTTTGGTTTGGTACATAAAGCACAAATATATGCTTTGATGTTAAGAAAGTTGCCCTAATGACTGGCAATTATGGATAACTATCCTTTGATAGTAAATTGTCCACATGGTATTCTCATATTCTTGGGGCCAAATGCCTTCATGACTCCCACATTTCATGAAAACCAGGTTGCAGCCAGCCAGAGTTGCAGGGTTAAGGCAAGAGGAGTTTCTTCTTTCAAATTACCAAATAATACAAAATGAAGAAAAGTATATTATTTTCTTGCTTTGCCTCCAATTTAAAATAATACTGCTTGAAAATTCAGCATCACATAGAAAGCAAGGAAGTAATAATAGAATTGCATTCTGGCCTGATAGAGAATTATTTTTTACAAACTTTCTTAATATTATGATATTTCTTTTAAAAAAGAATTATAGTAAAGAGATACTGTTATTTAGCCATTCAAATGTGAAAGTGTTAGTCGTTCAGTTGTGTCTGACTCTGTGACCCAGGACTGTAGCCTGCTAGGCACCTCTGTCCATGAAACTCTCCCTGCAGGAATACTGAAGTGGGTAGGCATTCCCTTCTCCAGGAGATCTTCCCGATCCAGGGGTTGAACCCAGGTCTCTCACATTCCAGGCAGATTCTTTATCATCTGAGCCACTAGGAAGCACTATTTAACCCTTTATCCCTGTTTAATTAGACTATTGTTCTCATCGTCTTCCAAAGCACATCAACCTCGTATTTTCCACCAAACCTCTCCTCCTTTCTTCTTTCTTTTCCTGTATGTTCAGTAATAAACTCCCTTTTCCTGGGTTGGGAAGATCTGCTGGAGAAGGGATAGGCTACCCGCTCCAGTATTCTTGGGCTTTCCTTGTGCCTCAGCAGGTAAAGAATCAGCCTTCAATGCGGGAGACCTGGGTTCGATCCCTGGGTTGGGAAGTTTCCCTGGAGAAGGGAAAGGCTACCCACTCCTGTATTCTGGCCTGGAGAATTCCATGGACTGTATAGTCCATGGGGTCCCAAAGAGTTGGACACAACTGAGAGACTTTCACTTTTTTTTTTCTTTTTAGCTTGACTAGCTTGTACTTAAAGATTGCATCATTTTCCCTTCCTCTTACAAAATCTGTCAAGTATATTTCACACAAAATATCCAGAAAGAGAAAGTTATACATATATATTTGCTTACTTTAAAGTTCTTTTTGTGTCTAAGGTCATAGGGATAAAACTAAGTCTGTAAAAATGATAAATTATACTAACCTCTATTGAGAGAGTTCATTCAACTTCCAAAGTGCTCAACTTGTTTCCAGGGAGTAATTTAATTTATATTCTGGTAGTATCCGACTGAATTAAAAATGAGAGAGAGAGGGATTGTAGAGAGCAGTAAAAAGACACCTGTCTGGATGCATTTTAATTGTTTCTTTCATTCAACTTTTAACATGGATGGACATACTATATAGTATGAACTCATTACCTCACTAGGGTTTTCCATAGTATACCTCTGGTCATTTTCCCTCCATCTAAAAATAATTATACTTAAGAAAAATTGACACTATATTTTTTCCTTTTTTATTTCTTTGCTTTTGCTTTACAATCTCTTCCACCCAAACTTGAGTCTTCTGGAAATCTGACCATCTCTCTATTCTGCCCCACTCTCATAATTTTTGATACAAGGTTCAACAGTTTGTCTTCTAATTTTCATTTTCCTACATTTATCCTATCTCCATGCTGTCTCACTACCAGTTCCCAATGTTTAAATAATTGATCATTGATATCAGTGTATTTTAAGTCACATCTACTGTGGCAACTGAATTATCTCTCTTTTACACAGTTAATAATTTAATAGGATTTTATGATTGTTATCCACATGGTTAATTATTTCAGGTATCTCAAAAACCAGCTTTGAACTTTTAGGTGAGTTCAAATTTGTAGTATTCTTGGCTAAAATTCTACTCTGTTAAAGCCTATGTATCAGTTAAGGGTCACCCAGAAACCCAAAGCTAAGAAATAGATTAGGTAGAAGTAGATAGATAGAAAGAGAGATAGAGAGATAGATAAATTTATTGGATTGGCCAAAAAGTTTGCTTGGGTTTTTCTGTTAACGCCTTATAGATGTGAACAAATCTTTGGTCAACCCAATACTATGCGAAATAGTCTTATAAAAATGTGTAGACTAGCTAAGCAGGACTGTTATCTGTAGGGCAGGCAGTCAGGAAGGAGGTTAGAACTCCACAAGGTGAAGCTTGGATCTCATGGATGGGCAGCCAAGAAAGGAAGATTGCCAACAGGATAAAGTCCCAGGAGCATGAACAGAAGTCTGGACTTAGGAAAAATCAAAGCCTTCTTTCAAAGGACTTTGCTTTCTTTGAACATTGTGGTCCAATGTTGAGGAAGCCATGAGAGATGGGGTAAATGTGGGATAATAAAAATTGGAAAACAAACTATGAAAGGTTGGGTCAAAAAATTGTAATAAGAGAAGGTGAGAATGAAGAAATTATTAAGTTGTCAGGTCCACTTACAGTTAATTTAAGGTCAATTGATCAGGGGCTTTTGATTACATCTACAAAATTCCTTCATAGCAGCTCATAGGTTAATGTTTAGGGTGTAATTGACTAACTGCATATATAATTTGAAAAGTGTCTGCTGCTTCCCCTCTGTCCTCCAACTCTACTGAGAGAATATCCTCTTAGCCCTCTCTAACCGGGAACCTACCAGAAAGGAACCCTGGGACTGAAGTCCAGCTGCACCAAGTGGACACCTCACAAATCTATCTTCCTAGAAGTCTCTAGGAAGAAGCTTCGACCAGATGTTGCTCTGTAGTGCTTTAATCCCTAACAAACAAGTGCTCATAAAGGATGCTGAAAAATAATGACTATAACTAATTTTAGCTCATGTTTATTGAATAAACACTTATTGTGCTGAGTATTGTTAATGCATGTACGTATATCAACTCTATCTCCCTAAAATTCTGTTTTGTTTTTGTTGGTTTTTTTTTTTTTTTTTGACTGGGCAGCATATGGGATCTTTGTTCCCCAACCAGGGTTTGATTCCATGCCCCCTGCATTCAAAGGGCACAGTCTTAACCACTGGACCACCAGAGACGTTCCCCTAACAGCTTTATTAGGCAAGATTCTACTTTAATCCAATATTCAGGTGACAGGACCAGTTTTTGAACATAGAGAATTGAGCCCCAGAGCCTAGAAGCTTTGCCACCACGTGAGGCTTAACCATTACAAAAACCTGAATTTTTAAATTTTATCACAAAAATTTTAAATGTCCTAACTCAACTAAAATTCTTCAGACTCAAATGATTAATCCACTTATTTCCTATCTAATAAGACAGCAGTTAGGATAAGAGTGTATCCTTACTTTTCTGCTAAATGCTTGTACTTTTTTGTTTTCAAACTATGGAGTGTTACCTTTTGTCACCTATCTGGGCGTGGAGAGTCCATTTAGTTAAGGAAATGCTTCCTCCAGGACTAGGACAGAGCTGTCAACATTTCCAGTCTCCCAAGTGCACACACTCTCGCCTGAATAAGACCTGGTTTCCTGCAGGATGTAGAGCACTTTATATCACAGACAGTTCATCCCAACAAAGCCAGATGCAAACATGCAATGAAGGATGAAGGAGGCATCAATAAACTGAAGGATTTTAGTGAAACCACTTACTGTAAGTGGGACAGACTTGGATGGGGTGGTCGACAGTGTAAAGTACTCTGAAAAATCACCGGCTCCCACTGTTTTATCTCACTCACACTGGAGTTATTCCTAAAATGAAAGTACTTGGTGAGGCCAAGGATTTCCTTCCATAAGGCTAGTGGCTATTAAGGAATTGAAAGATGGGGGTGTCATTAGGCAGAGACTTAAGGGGGGGATCAGTCCAATCACTCTATATCATGTTACCAGGATATACAAAGATTACTCTAATCCTTAGCACATCAATTAACAACCAACCTGTCTTTTTTTTTTTTCCCTGTATTTTTTTTTTCATGGAAGCGATATTCACAGCTGATGTCTGAGCTCTTAGACAATAAAAAGCTTGCCATAAAACAGGAGATGTTAGGGGCTGCTTATGGAATAATGGAAAAAATGGAAATTAATGTCAAAATGATGTCATGGCTTCAAAACATTGTTGGTACAAGTGCCTGACAGGCATCCTTGACACACTCTGTAATGACATAGTAAGAAAGCAAAAATAATGTGACAATGGCTTTCTATAGGACTTATGAAGAATGACTGGATGGGGGCTGCACTCCATAGGCTGATCTCAAGGAGAAGATGCATTTCCTGTGTAAGACATCAATATTTATGAGGTTTATTGATTATCTTGTCATGTTTAAAATATGTGCTTAACAGTATATTTAAGGGTCAATGGGAGTCACAGGGACACATATGAAAGAGCAGCATCATCTACCAGCAGGATAGGAGGGAAACTGTGACATCTTTTGTCAGTTCTTACTGGTTCAAACAAATTGTAGTTCTCACTCTAAGAAAATAAACCATTACAAATTTAAAATAATTCTCACAGGGAAAGTAACAGGTCAACAGCATTTTGTAGGCAAGGTTAAAAATATTTTAAAAAACCAACAATAATATTAATCTTGGATAAACTCTTCCAATAATCTTCTTCTTTAAGAGTATTATTAGGGAGTGTCCTGCTTATTGCCATTTATTCACTGTGCGAACCATCAAATCACATAATTTTAGAGCTAGAAAAAACTTTAACAGTCATCTCCTCAGAGATACTTGGTATCATAGAGCTGGTTTGTGATAGAATGGGTGCTGATACTTTGAATAACAAGGATGGAGTCATTTCCTTTATGCCAGGTTAAATCACTTAGCACTGCATCTGGCTGCAAGTATTGTATAGTGTACCAAGAAGCCCAGAAATAGGCAGTTCTAAGCAGATTTACAGACCATCATTGCCTTGGAAGATACAGGACCCTTCCAGCTCTTCCAACATCTTTCTATGTTTCAGGGAGAAAGGAGGAAAAAAGAAAATGAGCTTAACTAACAGATGTCAACTCGTTGTCAGATCTAGTTTCAACCGACAATTTTAAGATTCAGACAACGGGGAAGAAGAGGACTGAAAATGAAAGTTGAGGCTCCCAACTAAAAATGTCTGCCTTCCCACCTCCTATAAACTGAATTGTGTTTCCTAGAAGTTATATGTTGAAGCCTCAATCCCCTGGTTTCTGTATTGAAGATAGTGCCCTTAAGGTGAGGATTAAGATTAAATAAGATCTTAGTGTGGAGCCCGGACTTGGTAGAACTAGTGCCCTTGTAAGAAAAGGAAGAGATTCTAGAGCTTTTGCTCCACCATGAGAGGCAACTGTTTGCAAGCCTGGCAGATGGTCCTCACCAGAGAACAAAGTCTATCAGAACCTTCACCTTTGGCTTTCCAGTTTCCAGAAATATGGGAAAATATATTTCTGTATTTTAAGCCACATAGTCTATGACACTTTGTCATGGTAGCCTGAATGGACTAATATCCCAGCATACACAGATATGGGCATTCACTCATTCATTTAACAAGCGCTGAGGATATCCACATTGTTGCAGTCACTGAGATACACGCAGGGATTGAGATGAACATAGCACAGGTCTGTCCAGTAGGCAGGTGGCAAGGCAAACAATCAACAATAGCAACTGTGTGATAATTGCCCTCATTGGTAATCACATATTGTTACTGAAATACAAAGGGAGAAAACAAGGTTTTAACCTAACATCCCAGCAGCACAGCCTCAAAGCAGATGTTTAAGAGAGGTTGATCTCTAAGCAGTCTAATTACTTAACCTCTCTAAACTTCAACTGTGAAAATGAAGATAAAAACCAACTGCATAAATTTCTTGTGTTAATTTAATGAGATAAACCTTATAAATGAAATGAAGAGATACACCACAGTACCTGACCTTTGCTAAGCATTGAAAATCACTATAATTACATCAACTATATCAGAGGTTACCATACTTTTTCTGTAAGGGACTTAATAATAAATTTAATAAACTTTGCAGGCCGTATTGTGTCTGTTTCAATCTGCCACAACAGTGTGAAGTTAGCCATGACAATACAACAATATATAAATAAATTAGTATGCTGATTCCCAATGAAGGGCTTCCCAGCTGGTCAAGAATCTGCCTGCTGATGGAGGATATGCAGGAGATTAGGGTTCAATCCCTGAGTCGGGAAGATGGCCTGGAGAATAAAACGGCTACCCACTCTAGTATTCTTGCCTGGGAAATTCCATGGACAGAGGAGCCTGGAGGGCTACAGTCCATGGGGTCATAAAGAGACAGACACAACTAAGTAACTGCACATGCAAGAATTCCAACAAAACTTTATTTACAAAGACAGGTGATGGTCCAGATTTGACACATATCATCACAGATGAAGTGAAGTGAAAGTCACTCATTTGTGTCCCTTTCTTTGTGACCTCAGGGACTATACAGTCCATGGAATTATCCAGGCCAGAATACTGGAATGGGCAGCCTTTCCCTTCTCCAGGGGATCTTCCCAAACCAGGGATTGAACCCAGGTCTCCCACATTGCAGGCGTATTTACCAGCTGAGCCACAAGGGAAGCATTATCACAGATACATAGCTGCAAGTATTTTTAGGCATTATTTTGAAAGATGACTTTGTGTTTGCCTTAGAAATATATACGTTTGATCATCAACAAAGTGAAAGACAATCTACTGAATGGGAGAAAATATTTTCAAGTCATATATATTACAAGGTGTTAATAGTAAAAATATTTAAAAACTCATACAATTTAATAAGCAAAAAGAAAAAATCAAACAACCCAATTTAAAAATTAGCAGAAGATCTGAATAGGCATTTTATCAAAAAAGATATAGATAACAAATAACTACATGAAAAATGCTCAACATTACTAATCATCAAGGAAAGGCAAATCAAAGCCACCATGAGATGTCACTTCACACCTGTTTTGAAGGCTATCATTCAAAAGATAATAAGCAACAAGTGTTGGTGAGGATGTGGAGAAAAGAGAATCCATGTGCCCTGCTGGTAGGAATGTAAATTGGTGCAGCACTCTGGGGAAAAGTATAAAGTTTTCTCAAAAGTTTGAAACTAGAGCTCCTATATTTCAGGAGTTCCACTTCTGAGTATTTATCTAAAGAAAACAAAAACACTAATTTGAAAAGACTTATACACTCCCATGTTTCTTCCATTATCATTTACAATAGCCAAGACATGGGAACAACCTAAATGTTCATCAGTGGATGAAGGAATAAGGAAGAGGTGATATACAATGAAATATTATTCAATGGTTAAAAATAAATATTATTTATGACAGCATGGATGGATCTTGAAGGCATTATGCTAAGTGAAATAAGGCAGAGAGAAAAAGATAAATATCACATGATCTGGCTTGTATGTGGAATCAAAACAAAAAAAAAAAAACAGAAAACAAAACCAAGTTTATGGATACAGAGAGCAGACTGATGGTTGCCTAAGATGAGGGGGTTGGGAGTGGGCAAAATGGGTGAAGGAGATCAAAAGTTACTAAAAAGAGAAAGAAGGAAATGTGCATTTACTTTAAAGTTAAGAAAAGTGTATAGTCATATGAGTAGTGGGGGCATACACATGGGTCACAGCTAAGGACCATGAATCTCTCAAATGTTTTCTCTTCTAGACTTATATCTCAGGATAAGCAAGGAGTAAGCAGCAAACCACGATGTGAAGTGAGTCTGGCTTTCTCGCAGTTACAGTTTTATGATTGCACTTAGGGGAAAAAAAAAACCTAATCCCTGCCTCAAAAGCTTAAGAACTAGAAGGCTGAGGATGGGACAGGGAGCTTAAAATAGGATAATATGGGGGGACTTCCCTGGTGGTCCAATGGCTTAGATTCTGCGCTCCAAATGCCAGGGCCCCGGTTTGATCCCTGGTCTGGGAACTAGATCCCACATGCCCCAGTGACAATCAAAGATCCTACCAAATAAGTAAATAAATAAACATTTTTAAAAATATATGAGTACTCCCTCAATCACCACTTAATCCAAGCACGGTGACTTGTATATGGTTCATTCTAAAATATATTTTTTAAAAAGATAATTTTCACTAAGTTTGTTCTAACTGAGTGCCAGACCTTAAACTATGTACTCTGGAAACAAGAGAAAGATGTTAACTCCAGCCCTCAAGAAGCTTCCAATACGTTGTGGGTTCAGCGGGCCATAGAAATTGTTCTCTAATAACACAGCAAATGTTTTGTCTGGTTTCTTGAGAAATCGTTGAAACTTTCCTCAAGAGTACCTGGATAAAAGCAGTGACTATTTCACTACTCCCTTTGATGACAAAGGTTGAAGGCAGCTTTTAGGGATGGGCTGTAATTTCATAATAATTCAAACAGTGTCTGCTCAATTTTCAATTTCATAATTCCATATTCCCTTCCCTTCAATTAGCAAAATCAATCACTGGGGAGCCAGGGCTGACAGCTGGAAGTTTCCAACTTGTATGAGCCATGTTTTTCTTTTTTTCCAGAGAGAAACCTTGACATTCTCTTCTCATAAGTTTTAAGTTTTCTTCTCCAACTCCCTCACCAAATTTTTTTTTTTTTTGAAAGAACTAAAGAATTGTGGACAAAGTAAAATTGTTGGGAGAGACCTTAAGGTAGAACATTATTATCTTGAGAGACAAGAAACCTGGGGATTCATTTTGCTTTCTTTTATATAGAAATAAAACACCAGCACTAAGCTTGTCTTCACAGGCAGCCCAGATGAGCCTCTCTCTTTCCTTTTGATGTATATTTGGGTATGAAAGCTTTATTTTCTTTGTTCCAGTGATTGAGGGAGTTTGGTCCTTTCAGTATAAAGCATCTACTTTCATTTCCTTTATTGAAACAGATATTTATGCTACAGAGAATTGTCCATATTTGTCTACGGGTCCTCCTTTCTCTACTCACATATCTCCTGGTTATATCTTTTTTTTTTCCTTTCTTTTACCAGAAATCCACATGGCATGCTTCCAATTGTGTTTATCCACTCCAGGTAATTGACAGTCACATAAGTGCAAGTAATGTGAGGTATTATTGAAAGAGATTTGTTTGCCTCTTTAATTAAGCAGTTGTTCACAGGTGCATACAGTTACAACAAAATTAATTGATAGCTTTATATCACACTTCTTGAGCCCACTGCTATTTGATGTTTGCAAACACAACTATTAGATTTGTCTTATCTTGTATTATAGGGAGTCTTTCTCATTTCTTCCAACAGAGGTTAGGACAGGTTGCCCTGAATGCTAGAAAAATCTATCGAAGCTGCAAAGATAATTTGACTAAGAAGGAAACAAAGTGAAATATTTATTTCTGGAGCATTTTATCACTACTGAGCAGTACAATAGAAGTCGTTTAGGTTTCTGTATGTACTGCCATTTTCCGGCATGTCAAAGATCGCTGCTACCCAAACTAAGTAGCTTCCTGTGAAGACTCAGTGTTTATCTTTCAATGATACTGTGGAGTTACACACACTTACAGCAGGCAACTAGTATTTCCTGGGATTAGACTTTATTAGCAGTCATTTTTCACTCTTTTCTACATTGTATCTGAGTAACAGCAAGGCACAGTCCCCTTCTTCCCTCAAGAAGATATATAAACAGATGTACGGTCATTATGTCTCCCGCTTGCTAGAAGGAACAGGGGTTGCTGACTTGGGAGGTACCTCATTTTCAGTGTTCCTTTTATAGGCAGCTTGGTAGAGGAATTAAAATGCAGCCTCTGAGTGAAACTTTCTGAATTTGAGCCCTTTTCTGTTATTTATTATCTGTGTGTTGTGAACTTCTCTGTTCTTCCATTTACTTCTGAGTGAATGGTGATAATAAGTATTCATAGAAATGTGACAATAAAGGGTGCTAATGCAGTTAAATCTTAGAATGGCAAATTTAAAATAAATTACAGCTACTATGACAAAAATAAAATATATTGCAGCTACCATCAGTAAAGTATGGGACTTGAGCAGTTTATATAAACTCTTTCAGACTCAGTTTTCTCACTGGAACTTCTAGATATGAATACCAATTTGTTAATTGTATAAAATGCTATGTGCAGACATGTGTTAAGTTGCTTCAGTCCTATCTGACTCTTTGTGACCTGATAGACTATAACCCAACAGGCTCCTCTGTCCATGGAATTTTCCAGGCAAAAATACTGGAGTGGGTTGCCATGCCCTCCTCCAGGGGATATTCCCTACCCAGGGATCAAACCCACATATCTTATGTTTCCTGCATTGGCAGACGGGTTCTTTACCACTAGCACCAACTGGGAAGCCCATAAAATGTTATCAGCATGTTGCATGTTAATAACTGTTACTACTCTAAAGATTCCTCAATAGTCAGACTCATATACATGATGTTTTCAAGACTATAGAATGCATTTTTAAGAATTTTTACTAAAATAGATTTGATTTACAGTGTTGCATTAATTTCAAATGTATTGCAAAGGGATTTAGTTTTAGATATACCTTTTTAGATTCTTTTCCAGTATAGGTTATCACAAGATATCCTGTGCTATATAGGATAGCTTTTCCAGTATAGGTTATCACAAGTTCCCTGTGCTATACAGTAGGTCCTTGTGAGTTATCTGTTTTATACAGAGTGGTGTGTACACTTTCATTTCAAACTCCTAATTTATGCCTGCCCTTCCCCCCTTTGGTAAATTTGTTTTCTATGCCTGTGAACCTATTTCTCTTTCGTAAACAAGTTAGTTTGTATCATTTTTTTTTTTTAGATTCCATATGCAAGCCATAGAAGTATTTATCGTTCTTTGACTTATTTCACTTAGTATGATAATCTCTAGGGCATTCATGTGGCTGCAAATGCACAGCACCTATTTTTAACAATATTGTTGATTTATAGTCATGTGTCTCATTGTATTCTTTCTGTCTTCATCTGCTTTACTGTCTGTGGATTACTTCAGTGGTGAAACAGGTAAAACAAAAAAATCACCGAGAGGGTGACTCTCCATCCTGAAATCTTTGATAGCCCCAAAGTCCCTCTTTACTAACAAATTATATGTCTTCACACCACTGAACAGAAATTTTAACACTAAAATAGAAAAATCCAGAGAAGACAAATTAAAATATATATTTAACTCTTAGGAGAAATGCCATTAGCGCACTTGAACTAGTGACAGATTGGATTACATCGCACCAACAGATCCTCACTTAGACAAGAGCAGAGTGTTGAGGGAATATTATGCCAAATATAAGTGATTAGATGAAGGGGAATTGTTTATTAATCCTCTAGGTGAAAGGTTTAACTCTGACCACTGTAGCTAGGTGAATGCCCTGTAGTGGATTTGATCTGGAGGGTAGTTATTTAGTGTGTGTATACCAATAAGCACATGTAGACAAAGATCCGCTTAAAATCATATTTGAGATGAAAACACAAAAGATACTAAATCTGTCATCAGGTCTAAGGAATAGATTTAGGGTCTGGAGTAGAAGATGAAATCTAAAAGGTCAGGAGCTAGATAAATTCAGGAGCGGAGTTAGAGACAAGTAACAGGGCAAGAACAAAGCAAGAAGCCGTAAGTAAACCTTTGGTTGAGAACAAGCCTGGATGATACACCTAGCTCTCTCTGTCTAAAGACACAGTATCTTTGTACACACACAAAAGTCATAAATATTTTGCTTTTGTAAATTTTGCACTCAGCACAAGTTGAATTTTCCTTCTTGGTTTGACTCTAGATTTGTGAGTTAATGAGACAGAATGAGAGGCTTAAAGGGGTTGAAGAAGGTAACACACATGTTACTGTGTTTATAAGCACAGATTAAGTACAAAATGCAACTTCTTAACTTAACTTTTTTACTTAAGAAATGGGGAATACATGTAAATCCATGGCTGATTCATGTCAATGTATGACAAAAACCACTACAATATTGTAAAGTAATTAGCCTCCAACTAATAAAAATAAATGAAAAAAAAAAAAACAAGAATAAAAAAAAAAAGCCAAATCTGATGCTGAGCAAGAATCTAGATATTGGCCTACAGGGAACAGGACCGGGTACCATTTGAATTAGTGTCGTTTAGAACCAGACACTGGTTAGTTGTATATATACCTTCTATCCTTATCATCTACGTTCTACCCAAATGTAGGACTCCCAGCTACTCCACACACAGGCAGTAATATTTCCAACTTCCACCCCCCTTTTCAATATGCTCTTCTTTACTTGTACTTATTATTACAGCAACTCTTTCACTGTTACCTTTGCAAATCACCTATATCTTAAACATCTTTTCTTAAAATACCTTTTCATCTTCTTGTAGGTGAGACTTGCCCATTTTATGCATTTACATCCCTCTCATTTTCCTTGTGTGGATTTGCCATGCACTCAACAACCAGTGACGGTCTTCAAACACTGAGACAGTTAACTCATCCTATTCTCCTCCACTCTGACTACTAGTATTGAGCAATTTCAGCTTCATGCATGACAAAGCTAAGACTATAGCCTCAGTGTTTCTTGAGCCTCTAAAGATCTTCAGCTCCACTCCTTGTCAATAACTCAATCCTGTGGTCATGTTTTATTTCACATACATTATGAAAATATCTTACTTAAAAAGTTGCATTCCTTAAACATTATCAAATTACTACAACACACAAAACAGAATAGGACAAAACAGGAGATGAGGAAAGGAAATCAAAAAGCAAATGAGATAAAAATAAAGCCAGTAGCAAGCTTAGTATACAAGAGTATATATCAAAATTCTAGTTGCTAAAGGTGAGCTGATTCCCAAAATAAGGAAATTTGATCATAGTTCCTTAAGGGAAACACAGCATTATTTGATCTCCTTTCTATGTGATAAAAGTGAAAATGTCCTCAATATCCCTAGTGTTAGCCCTGCTAATGATTGTTGCTTCTTATTATGTTTTTATTATATCCCCTAATGATGTCAGTGCCCTTCTCCTGAGAAAATACAGTGAAAGCAATCATTATGGTCTCAAAACAATGTATTCTAAATATGCAACTGGATTGACCCCAGAATAAAGTTTAGAATATCTACAATAAACTGTGGATCATGTATCTTTCATGAATATTTTTTCTTGAAATGGATCCTTGAGAAGATTTGGACACTAGCAAGTTCAAGGTTAATATTGTTTGGGGAAAAAAAGGAAAATATGATAACTCTTTGTTGAAATTTTAAAGTGGTGTTATATGCTTGACACTTGACTAACAGAGGAGAGGCTTAAAATATATTTACTTTACTTGGAGGTGGGTCAAAGAAGTGACCATGAGAAAAGTTAAGATTTTTCTCAAAAACATTTTCTCTCTCTGCCTCAAAAATAGACATACGGTCCAGATAATTTCCAAGGTGGTAGTTACTAATTCCCCCCTATGCCTCCCATCATGGCCATAAAACATCTCACACAAAGTATCTATAACACATATCTCATTTTAAACAATGTAATTCCTGGTGAACCTTAGAGGTAGATTAATTGGCAAAATGTATCCATAGATAACTGAATGATTTGACCTATTACATAGAAGTGTTGGCTAGAAGCCATTTACTGCTGGAGGACATCTGCCAAAACTTATGATTTGAGTTTTGAATAGTTGATCCTGTGCCACTATTTCTGACAATAATTAAAAGGCAGGATCAATTATATGCTGAGGTCATTTCGAGTACATGACAATCAAACCATTCCATCAATATAGAAGAGACTACTTGTTCCCTCTTCTAAGTACCAGGATGGCATGTAGATATCTCAGCCCAAATCAGATTTAAGTCACTAAAATACAAAGAGCAGGTTCTAAAACATGTTCTTGCTTTTGTCTCATTTGAAATGAATTTTCTTGTCTCTCTAGAGACCATACCTGCAGACTTTGTCACTAGGGGGATATTAAGATGAAAATTTTGGGTAAGCAGTAAACAATGAACAGTTCCTCTACCATGGGCTACTATATAGATTCACTTGTCCACTAACTCCAAAACTGAAGAATGATGCATAAAAGCTGCAGATCTTTTTAGGTCACCCTAGTCCTTTACATTCCAAGCTACAAAAATTCTCAGTGCTACCACCACTGTATGACAATAAAAGTGTTTTGCAAAGCATCTGGCACACAGTTGGTGCTCAATCTTGCTTTGTTGATTTAAAAAATGGGTTCTTTGTTAAACTGTGGATTACTGAGTCTGAAATTTATTCTTATAGAGACTGTTATCTTGAGAAACTCAGATTTGTAATTTATCAAGGAGAATACTGGAACAAAATTGAGAAATAATTTAATTAAAGCTTTATACTTTTTTTAAAGAAGAATAGTAAATAATAATCCTTAAAATTATAGGACAGATTATGCATTAGGTCTAGCCCCATGAGATCTTGGCCACAGGGTGAAAAAGGCAGATAAAGGGTCTAGGATGAGACCCTTTATACATCTTTTCATTAAAGATGAAAGTGTATCTTTAATAACTCTAAAGGTGAGAATTTTATCAATAAATCTTAAAATGTTTTTTCTCTTTTTTTAATTGAAAGATAATTGCTGTACAGAATTTTGTTGTTTTTTGTCAAACCCCGACATGAATCAGCCATAGGTATACATATGCCCCCTCCCTCTTTAACCTCCCCCCCATCTCCTTCCCCATCCCACCACTCTAGGCTGATACAGAGCCCCTGTTTGAGTTTGCTGAGACACACAGTACATTCCCATTGTCTGTCTATTTAACACATGGTAATGTACGTTTCCATGTTACTCTCTCCATACATCTTACCCATTCCTCTCCTCTCCCCTTGTCCGAAAGTCTGTTCTCTATGCCTGTTGCTTCATTGCTGCCCTGCAAATAAAATTTTCAGTACCATCTTTCTAAATTCCATATATATGTGTTAGTATCCAATATTTATCTTTCTTTTTCTGACTTACTTCACCCTGTATAATAGGCTCGAGGTTCATTCACCTCATTGGAACTGACTCAAATGTGTTCCTTTTTACTGGCTGAGTAATATTCCATTGTGTAAATGTACCATAACTTCTTTATCCATTCATCTGTCGATGGACACCTATGTTGCTTCCGTGTTCTAGCTATTGTAAATAGTGCTGTAGTGAACAATGGGATACATATGTCGTTTTCAGTTTTGGTTTCCTCAGGGTATATGCCTTAGGAGTGGGATTGCTGAGTCATGTTTTGGTTTTATTTCTAGTTTTTAAGGAATCACCATACCATCTTCCATAGTGGTTGTATCAATTTACATTCCCACCAATAGTGCAAGAGGGCTGCCTTTTCTCCACACCCTCTCCAGCATTTATTGTTTGTAGACTTCTTGATGATGGCCATGCTGACTGGTGTGAGGTGATATCTCATTGTAGTTTTTATTTGCATTTTTCTAACAATGAGCAATGTTGAGCATCTTTTCATGTGTTTGTTAGTCATCTGTATGTTTTATTTGGAGAAATGTCTGTTTAGGTCTTTTCCCCACTTTTTGATTGGGTTGTTTGTTTTCTGGTATTGAGTCATATGAGCTGCTTTATATTGGAAATTAATCCTTTGTCAGTTGTTTCATTTGTTATTATTTTCTCCCATTCTGAGGGTTGTCTTTTCACCTTGCTTATAGTTTCCTTTGCTGTGCAAAACCTTTTAAGTTTAATCAGGTCCAACTTGTTTACTTTCATTTTTATTTCCATAAATCTAGGAGGTGGGTCATAGAGGATCTTTCTTTGATTTATGTCAAATGTTCTGCCTATGTTTTCCTCTAAGAATTTTATAGTTTTTGGTCTTACATTTAGGTCTTTAATCCATTTTGAGTTTATCTTTGTGTGTGGTGTTAGAAAGTGTTCTAATTTCATTCTTTTGCATGTAGCTGTCCAGTTTTCCCAGCACCACTTATTGAAGAGGCTTGTCTTTGCCTGATTGTATATTCTTGCCTCCTTTGTCAAAAATAAAGTACCCATAGGTGCATAGGTTTATTTCTGGGCTTTCTATCTTGTTCCATTGGTCTGTATGTCTGTTTTTGTGACTGTACCGTACTGTCTTGAAGACTGCAGCTTTGTAGAATAGCCTGGAGTCAGGAAGGCTGACTCCACCAGCTCCATTTTTTCTCGACTGCTTTGGCTACTCAGGGTCTTTTGTGTTTCCACACAAATTGTGAAATTTTTTGTTCTAGTTCTGTGAAAAATGCCATTGATAATTAGATAGGGATCACACTGAAACTGTAGATTTTCAGTTTGTAGTATAGTCATTTTCACAATATGGATTCTTCCTCCCCAGGAATGTGGAATCTTTCTCCATCCGTTTATGTTGTCTTTGATTTCTTTCATCATTGTCTTATAATTTTCTGTGTACGGTTCTTTTGTCTCCTTCAGTAAGTTTATTACTAGATATTTTATTTTATGTTGTAATGGTGAATGGGATTGATTCCTTAATTTTCCTTTCTGATTTTTCACTGTTAATATATAGGAATGCAAGTGATTTCTGTGTATTGATTTTGCATCCTGTGACTTTGCTAAATTCACTGATTAGCTTTAGTAACTTTCTGATAGTATCTTTAGGATTTTCTATGTATAGTATCATGTCATCTGCGGACAGTGAGAGCTTTACTTCTTCTTTTCTGATCTGGATTCCTTTTATTTCTTCTTCTTCTCTGGTTGCTGTAGCTAGGGCTTCCAAAACTATGTTGAATAAAAGTGGTGAAAATAGATACCTTTGTCTTGTTCCTGATCTTAGGGGAAATTCTTTCAGTTTTTCACCATTGAGAATAATGTTTGCTGTGGGCTTATTACATATGACTTCTACTATGTTGAGGTAGCTGCCTTCTATGCCCATTTTTTGAAGAGTTTTAACCCTAAATGGGTGCTGAACTTTGTCAAAGGCTTTTTCTGCATCTGTTGAGATTATCATATGGTTTTTATCCTTCAATTTGTTAATATAGTGTATCACATTGATTGATTTGCATACATTGAAGAATCCTTGTCTCCCTGGAATAAACCCAATTTGATCATAGTGTATGAGCTTTTTAATGTGCTGTTGAATTCTGTTTGCTAAAATTTTGTTGAGGATTTTTGCATCTATGTTCATCAGTGATATTGGCCCGTAGTTTTCCTTTTTTGTGTGTTGTCTTTGTCTGGTTTTGGTAATTTTAACTTAAAATTTAAAATTAGATATTGTATATAAACAGTGTGTTCAATTAACAAACACCCTGAGTCTAAAAGATAAAGGAATAATGTTTGTATTATTAAGCTAAGAAAAACAGAGATTTTGTTTCTGAGAATTCAGTACATATTACCTTCCTTAACCACATCCACTGGAGTTGTGATGAGTATCTGCATTATTCTTCATCTGAATGAACAAGACTAGCTCCTCTAGCAAGGAGTTAATGTACTTAAACTTTCTGGACAAAATCAGAAACTTTTTGCACAACTTAAATTTTGTTAAAATGCAATGACTCTTTATAAGTTATGAATTTGTTTTCAGTTCCCTAACCAAGCTTCTTACTGAGGAACTACATTACACTGGGAGTAATGAAATGACTTTCTAAGAGTGAAAGTGCAGATAGTATTAAGGGAATCAATTTCTAGGTCTGCAGTTTCCAAGTACACTCTTTACTACAACTAATTTGCCTGAAAAATGCCTATGAAGTGGAAGCAACCTAAGTTCCATGGACAGATGAGTGGATAAAGAAGATGTCATATGTATAACTCAGGCAAAACTATAATTCAAAATGATACCTGCACCCCTATGTTCATAACAGCACTATTTACAATAGCCAAGACATGGAAGCAGCTTAAATATCCAACAGATTAAATTGGTAGATGAATGGATAAAGAAGACATAATATATATAAGATATAAGCATATATTTATATACATATTCAATGGAAAGTTACTCACCCATTAAAAGGAATGAAATAATAACATTTAGAAACCTAGCAATTATCATACAAAGTGAAGTAGGCTAGAAAGAACAACAAATACCATATGATGTCATTTGTACATGGGTACTAAAATATGACATGCATGGGTTAGTGCTAAGTCGCTTCAGTGATGTCTGACTCTTTGCAACCCTATGTACTATAGCCCACCACGATGCCCTGTCCATGGTATCCTTCAGGCAAGAATACTGGAGTGTGTTGCCAGGTCCTCCTCCAGGTATTCTTCCAGAGCCAGAGATTGAAACTGCGATTCTTATTATCTCCTGAGCTGGTAGCTGGGAGTCTTAACCGCTAGCGCCACCTAGGAATCCCCTAAAGTATGACACAAATGAACATATCTACAAAACAGAAAGAGCCTCACAGAGAACGGACTTGTAGTTGCCCAAAGCGGTGGTGGGGGAGGGAAGAATTGGGAGTTTGGAATTAGCAGATACAAGCTATTGTATAGAGGACAGATAAATAACAAGGTCCTACTGTATAGCACAGAGAACTATATTCAATGTCCTGTGACAAACCATAATGGGAAAGAATATAAGACAAGATATGTATGTGTAATTGAGTCATTTTGCTCTACAGCAGAAATTAACACATGTAAATCAACTATACTTCAACACATTTAAAAAACAAATAAGAAGTGATATATATATATATATATATATAAAATGCACACATATGCACAATGGAATATTACTCAGCCATAAAAGAGAATGAAATAACGCCATTTGCAGCAACATGAATGGATTTAGAGATTATTTTATTGAATTAAGTCAGAGGGAGAAAGACAGATTTCTATGACATCACTTAGACGTGAAATCTAAAAAATATTACAAACCTTTTTACCAAACAGAAACTGACTCACAAGACATAGAAAACAAATTTATGGTTACCAAAAGGGAAGTAGGAGGAGGGATAAGTTGGGAGTATGGGATTAACAGCTCCACAATACCAAATATATTTTAAAAATGCCTACAGAGGAGGGCAAGTTCTTTTCTATCTCTCATTTCCCAGTTCCCCTCAGCTTGCATTGCAAATGTAAGCATATCTCTCACTGGCCTTGATCTTCACTTGAGGTATACATGGTCTGCTGTGTGAAATCCTTTGGGAGCCAAACGAATGGACAATGGGAAGGACTGTCATTGTGTGTGTGCTGCCAGAAAGAAAATGGTCTTAGTGAATATTGGGAAAACCTTTGCAAGCTAGGGTGTCCAATTCTAGCTTTCAATTCTTGGCCTTGAATGAAATCCAAGGAGGATTCTGGACTACAGTCAGGTGAAAAATCATGTGAAGTTTTATTGATGATAGCTACTGTGTAATTTCTTTTGCAATATACCTCAGGAATGTTTTCAAAGAATCAAGTAACATTACCAAGGTCTGCTTCATGGGTGTAAAACCCATTGTTCAGTCACTCAGTCGTGTCCAACTCTTTGTGACCCCATGGACTGCAGCATGCCAGGCCTTCCTGTCCTTCACTGTCTCCTGGAGTTTGCTCAAACTCATGTCCATTGAGTCAATGATACCATCCAATCATCTTATCTTCTGTCACCCCCTTCTCCTCCTTCCCTCAATCTTTTCCAGCATCAGGGTCTTTTCCAGTGAGTTGGCTCTTCACATCAGTCCAAAGTATTGGAGCTTCAGCTTCAGCATCAGTCCTTCCAATGAATATTCAAGGATGGTTTCCTTTAAGACTGACTGATTTGATCTCCTTGCAGTCCAAGGGACTCTCAAGAGTCTTCTCCAGTAACACAGTTCAAAAGCATCAATTCTTCTTGACTCAGCCTTCTTTATGGTCCAGCTCTCACATCCATCCATGACTACTGGAAAAACTGTAACTTTGACTATATAGACCTTTGTGAGTGAAGTGATGTCTCTGCTTTTTAATGTGCTATTTAGATTGGTCATAGCTTTTCTTTCAAGGAGCAAGAGTCTTTTAATTTCATGGCTGCAGTAACCAGTCAGTGATTTTGGAGCCCAAAAAAATAAAGTCTGTCACTGTTTCCATTTTTTCCCCATCTATTTGCCATGAAGTGATGGGACCAGATGCCATGATCTTTGTTTTTTGAATGTTGAGTTTTAAGCCAGCTTTTTCACTCTCCTCTTTCAGTTTTATCAAGAGGCTCTTTATTTCCTCTTCACTTTCTGCCATTAGTTAAATAAGCAAGGTGACAACATTCAACCTTGACATACTCCTTTCCCAATTTGGAACCAGTCCATTGTTTCATCTCCAGTTCTAACTGTTGCTTCTTGGCTTGCATACAGGTTTCTCAGGAGGCAGGTAAGGTGGTCTGATATTCACATTTTTTTAGGAATTTTCCACAGTTTGTTGTGATCCATTCAGTCAAAGGCTTTAGTGTAGTCAATGAAGTAGATGTTTTTCCCCAGTAGAACACAGGTATATATCAAAACAAAATAGCAAAACAGTAACAGTTGCTAGTTTTGTATAGTTTTTCCACTACTCTTGTAAGAATAAAATATATAGGTACTTATGAGCTACAAAATACAAATTGTACAATTCAGGTGATTCAGCCTACAAGTGAAATGTTTCTATATTTGTATGTAAAACCACCTTTGTATATTATAAAGATGAATGGTAAAATTCATGCTAATACTTCAGAGTTTCAATGTCTTTACTTAGAATGACATTAAACAGCAAATAAAAAATGCCATGATATATCAAAAGGAAGTCTGGAATAAATAAAAAACAGTATATTTTTAGTAAATTTAACATCATTTTTTCCTGGTTTTTGAATAAGGGTCCACATTTTTATTTTGCACTGAGCCTGACATATTAGTTAGCTGGTCCTAAACTTTAAACATCCATTTCCATCTACTTCTTTATGTAGATAAATAAGCAAAGTTCATAATGCTTTTATTCATAAATAAGATCAAGCCAGTCAATCCTAAAGGAAATCAGCCCTGAATATTCATGGAAAGGACTGATAATAAAGCCAAAACTTGAATACTTTGGCCACTGGATGAACTCACTGGAAAATCCCCTGATGCTAGGAAAGATTGAAGGCACGAGGAGAAGCAGACGACAGAGGACGAGACGGTTGGATGGCATCACTGACTCAATGGACATGA
The DNA here is from genome assembly GCF_023699985.2 of Odocoileus virginianus. NCBI lineage: Eukaryota > Metazoa > Chordata > Mammalia > Artiodactyla > Cervidae > Odocoileus > Odocoileus virginianus. The sequence continues at coordinate 60,414,732 of NC_069681.1, read as the reverse complement.
ATTTGAGCAAACTCCGGGAGATAGTGAAGGACAGGGAAGCCTGGTGTGCTGCAGTCCGTGGGGTCGCAAAGAGTCGAACACTACTGAGTGCCTGAACAACAACAATGAGCATTATCACATATGAAATACAATAGTCATCCATGGATATGAGAAATCACACCACTGACTCTCTAAGAATTGTATTTTCAATACAAACTTGCCTTGTTGTTTTTAGTAATCAACTATCAAATATAAAATTTATAATATTTTAGGATTTTAGGATACAGAACAGTTAACATCACAGAAAAGTAACAAGCATTTCCAATTTCCCAGTTTCTGTGGGTCAGGTATCAGGTATGACTTAGCCAGGTGCTTCTTGCTTCTTGTCTGTCCCAAAGCTGCAATCAATTTGTCAGAAGTTCCAGTTGAGCTCTTTCAAATCCTAAAAGATGATGCTGTGAAAGTGCTGCACACAATATGCCAGCAAATTCGGAAAACTCAGCAGTGGCCACAGGACTGGAAAAGGTCAGGTTTCATTCTAATCCCAAAGAAGGGATTATCTAATATCAATGCAGAATGTTCAAGGGACTTTCAAGAGCCGAAGGACTGATGTTGAAGCTGAAACTCCAATACTTTGGCTACCTGATGCAAAGAACTGACTCATTGGAAAAGACCCTGATGGAAAAGATTGAAGGCAGGAGGAGAAGGGGACAACAGAAGATGAGACGGTTGGATGGCATCACCAACTTGATTGACATGAATTTGACCTAGCTCTGGGAGTTGGTGATGTACAGGGAAGCCTGGCATACTGCAGTCCACAGGGTCACAAATAATCAGACACCACCAAGCAACTGAACTGAACTGAGGATGACTAACAGTGTCTTAGAGGCTGCCTTCCACAACTGGACAGGGGAAGGAATTTTTAAAGACTCAAATAAGATGACGTCAAGTTCAAACTTTTCTGTTTTTTTCTTTATTTTTCTTTAACTCTGCTGAGTAAGAGTTATTATAATGGTGGGAGAAACAACAAAATAAACCAACAAAAACTACTAAACACTTCTTGGAATGTAGACTTTCTCACTTCCAAAGTAGCTCTCTAAATAAATATAGCTCTGTACATATTTTATGATATGGCATATTATAAAATGTATAACTATTCTTAAAATACATAAAATATAATCTTTCTTTATAAAGATATAACCCTCTTTTGCTTATGTAAGTATATATTTGTATCACATATGTTTCTGTATATATACTAGTAGTGTTGTATACTACTATATCCTTATGTATATATGTGTATTTTATATATTATACATATAATATGTATATTTATATATATATATATATGTATGGGTTTCCCTGATGGCTCAGTTGTTAAAGAGTTTGCCTGCAATGTGGGAGACCCCAGTTTGATTCCTGGGTCAGGATGATCCCCTGGAGAAGGGATAGGCTACCCACTCCCGTATTCTTGGGCTTCGCTGATGACTCAGATGGTAAAGAATCCACCTGCAATGCGGGAGACCTGGGTTCAATACCTCAGTTGGGAAGGTCCCTTGGAGAAGGGAAAGGCTACCCACATCAGTATTCTTGCCTGGAGAATCCCATGGACAGAGGAGCCTGGCAGGCTACAGTCCATGGGGTCACAAAGAGTTGGACAAGACTGAGTGACTCAGTATAGCACAGCAAAGTGTATATATACTGGTTGAATTTGGGAGCCCAAGTCAGAACCTGTGAATATGACCTTATTTGGGAAAAGGGTCTTTGCAGATGTAATTAGTTAAGAATCTTGAAACAAGATTATCCAGGATTTGAAGTGGGCCCTAAATCCAATGGCAGGTGTCCTTATAGGAGAAAGGCAGAGGGAAACTTGAGACACAGAGACACAGAAAAAGGGTTTTATGAAATCAGAGGTGGAATTGGAGTGATGTGTCCATAAGTCAAAGATCACCAGAGATTGCTGACAGTCAACAGAAGCTAGGGAAGAGACTTCCTTAGAGTCTCCGGAAGGTACCAAAAACCCTGATGACATTTGGATTTTGGAGTTTTGGTTTCCAGAACTACTGTGAGAGCATCAATCCACTTCTGTTGCTTAGGCCACACAGTTTGTCGTAGTTAATCGTAACAGCCCTAGGTAACTAATAAATGTATATATATATATAGGTATGTGTGTGTATACATAAATATATATATATATATATATATATGTACGTATATGTATGCTCAGTCATGTCCAACTCTTTTGTGATCCCATGAACTGTAGCCCACCAGCCTCCCCGGCCCAAGGGATTCTCCCAGGCAAGAATGCTAGAGTGGATAGCCAAGCCTTTCTCCAGGGGATCTTCCCAACCTAGAAATGGAACCCGAATCTCCTGCATTGCAGGCAGATTCTTTACCATCTGAGTCACCAGGAAAACTCATGCACATATATATGTATACTATATATGAAAAACAAAGTGGTATAGATAGCCATGTGGAGATTAAATTGTTTCTCTCCTCCATGTATAGATGCCTTCATCATAAAGCTTCATTATAAAAGACACAGACTGTCCCACGCTCATTACTTCATTGTTAATGTCATTTCATGACCTGTAGCTGAATTCCATATCTATTCTTCCATCCCCTGTCCTCTTCTTCACTTTTCCACGTCTCTCCGTGTCCTCCTGGCATTCTTACTCCTCAGCCGGCCCACATGTGCACCCCATCAGCTCCACACTGCTCTGAGTTGCCTCTTGATTCTGAATCCCTGAAGTGAAGCATGTAGGGACCCACAGGTCTAAAGCCCCTGAATTTCCAACAAGGATTCTGTGCACTTTGGAATTTGCTTTCCCCCTTTCTTGACTGAATTTTACAGTCTCTGCCATCAAGTGGTAGGATCTGAAACTACACCTAACATAAAGAAGTCACATTGGCCCTGTAGATGACACATCTATGTAGAGTCCATGTTAGGTGTTGTCAATGATCAATAATTGATCAAAAGAATGCAAGCTGAAATGCTGAAAGAATGATGAAAAATTACCACGTTTGGGCTATTACTTTAAAAGAAGAACAGTGCAGTATGCTTGTGTTAACATCTCTATTTTTAAAAAGATAGTTAGCATAAAGATTTCTGTGATTGCGTTTCAATTTCATTGGTCTATTATACTTCATCTAGTGACTAATGTAAATGAAAATTTTAAGTTTTAAAAATCTGCAATTCCAGTAGGAAACACGGACAGGGATTTACTTTGTAAATAAAAGTGTAACCAAAGTACAATTCATTTTTTTTTTAAACTTTTCTAGATACTAGCTAGCTTTTTATCCTTAGGTAACATACAAAATGATTAATATATTTTTAGAAAGAATTACAAGAGGAGTTAGTACATAATCATACTGTACTTTAATCTAAGAAACAAATGTCTATCTCTTTTGTGAGATTAAAAGGGACAATTCTATTAACTGAAAGTTTTAAAAGCTTTCTTAAAGTTATATTAATTGTATAATAAGACAGATTTGTCATAGCATCATACCTATGCAAATGATTTCCAAGGGTAATAAATCATCTAACCCTTCCCATAATATATACATGCACTTATATTTTGCTAGTAAAAACTCTTATTTAATTACATTTTAAAAAGTATAACAGAACACACAGTCATTTAATGTACAGTATGATACCATAACCTACCACATAACCTTATTTCTAAATGCAATTTAAACTAGGCACACCTTCTTCACATGATGGTTTTCTTGCAGACCTCCAGTCTTTTGCCGGAAGGGTAAGGGCTTACAGTGATGCAGAGACTCAGCATATGTGAAAATAATACTGGGTTAAGAGTCACAAGGCCTGGCTTCCAAATGCCACTTACAGCTCTAAAGCCTTCTTAGAGCTTTAGTCTTGTCATCTGTAGGATGGGAATGGTACTTGCCTAATTACACAGTTCTACTCACTGTTGGGTGAACCTCCCCTCGCAACAGGCTTCCGCATGGCTGTGTACTGATGAGCAGGGCACACGTGGTTTCCTCACTCACACACACTCACTGGGGATCCAGATAGTTAAACTTGTGGTTACTGTGCTGTGGTGAGAATGAAATGAGTTAATGGTATGAATGCTCTTTATAACCTGTGCAACATTGCACCTTAGTGTTATTCCCCTAGGGAATGCTCAGTTTTGGGGGACTGATTGAAGAAAAGAAAATCCTAGCTGAGTACAAGGAAGGGAACCAGTTACTACTGGTGTAGTGGTGGGGTGGGGGAATTCTTTAAAAGTTCTTAATTAAATTTAATGATCATTTTCTATAACAATTTATTGAATACTTCCCTCTGGTAAGGATTATTTTATCAATGTTATACTCAAGATTGTTGGGATTATCTCTCTCTTCCTTAAATAATAAAATCTACTAGAATGGGATAAAGGAAGAATGAAGGAAAAAAGGAAAAAATGATCAGCTTTATCATCACAACTGAATTCAAAAGACAGTCAGAAGGAATGTGAGTCCCATCATTGCTACTTTCTCAGGCTTTATTATTTTTAATTTTATTTTTTTAATTGAAGCATAGTTTATGTACAACAACTTTCCTGGTGGCTCAGACGGTAAAGCGTCTGCCTACAATGCGGGAGACTTGAGTTCAATCCCTTGGTTGGGAAGATCTCCTGGAGAAGGAAATGGCAACTCACTCCAGTACTCTTGCCTGGAACATCCCGTGAACAGAGGAGCCTGGTGGGCTACAGTCCATGGGGTCGCAAAGAGTCAGACACGACTGAGCAGCTTCACTTTTTTATACAATGTAGTCCCAAACTCTGCTGTATGGCAAAGTGACTCAGTTATACACACATAGACATTCTTTTTTTTTTCCTATTCTTTCCCATTATAGTTTATCACAGGATATTGAACATACATCCTTGTGCTATTACCTTGTTGTTTATCCATCCTATATATAATAATCTACATCTGCAAATTCCAAACTCCCAGCCCTTCCCTCCCCACCTCTCTCCCCCTTGGAAACCACAAGTCTGTGGGACAGTGTGTAGAGGCTTCTTAGAAAGCTATTTATTCATTTTTTTTCTTGGCCCTTCATCAGCCACCTCTCGGTGTTTGGTATTTCTATTTTTAATTCTTGGCAACATCTCATAAGGAACCCTTTAAAACATTTCCCCAAGGACAGCCACTCTTTTCCTTTGCCCTCTTTTCTTCCTCTCTTGCTGTGAAATAAAACTCTCAGAGCTATTTGAATACATTGGTCAAAGAAAGAATTATCAGTAAAATAGAATAATGATGAATTATAATAACAATATCTTCCCATTTTGTAATACTTTTCCATTTTTATTATAAGAATGAATCATCTTGTCTAGTCAGTAATGACTTGATGACCAACATCTAAACAATTTTAATAGATATTTTTGGAAGAATTCTTTCTAGAAATTTAGATAACAGTTGCCTATTTATTGGCGAATGGGTTTTTTTAACAATTTTTTAAATTTTTCAAATAAATATCATTTTTAAAAATTACTTTCCATTTACAGTTGTTACAAAATATTGGCTTTATTACCTGTGTTGTACAATATATACTTGAACCTATGTTACACCAATAGTTTGTATCTCCCAGGAAATGTTGTTTTCTGAGGCTTTACTTCTGTAAACTAGGAGCAGTGATGACCTTCAAAAGGCTGTTGTGAAGATTAAATGGTAAAATGGATATAATGGCATGTTGTGAATAATAAGGTGCTTTGCAAACCTAAGTTATTACCACTCTGTAGACACGCTCTCCTCTGTCTGCTAACACCCTTGCCAACTCTCTCATCCATTCTTTTACCTGGACAACCACCAGTTCTGGTGGTCAAGTGCTTTGGAAAGCATCTGCAGTTAGAGCTACAGTTTACCTTACTTTGCTGAAAGGATGGAAGCACCTTACTTTGCTGAAAGGATGGAAGCAATTAGAAGGGAACTTCCTTAGACTTCACCACACCAACTTCCTATGGGCATCTTCATCTCCACACCCTGCTTCTGTCTAGAGCCATCCCTGCCCTGTTGTCTAATCCCACCCCTCTCCCATTTAAATAACTCTCTAGGACCCCTCCCTCTGCTTCATTAGTGCTTCAGTCTCTACTTGATCATTACCATCAGTAAGTAAACATCCAATTTCTCTCCTTCCGTTCTCTCTTAAACTCACTTTGATGATCGATCTGACTTGAATCTAGCGATGCTGCTTGGTTAGAGGCCAGGTTGCTAAAGCTGGTGGTCAGTTCTCAGCTTCCATCTCCCTGAACTATTAGCTGCATTTGACATAATCACTCACTCTGTCTATCTTGATACACTTTCCTCCCATGGCTTTCTCTACAGTGAACAGGTTTTCCTTCCATCTGCTAGCCTTCTTCTTTGCTGATTCCTTTCCTCAGGACTTTCAAGGATGAAGCAAAGGTGTTTGGACTCACTGCTTCTTCATCTACATACACTCAGTAACTCCAGTTTCACAGATTTAGATATCATCTAGATGTAAAGAGTTGGACACAGTTGAGCACAATGCAGTGGTTAGATGCCAAAGACTTCCAGATTTCTGTTTCCATTCCATAACTCCCTCCAGACTCATAAATCCAACTGCCTCCCCAACATTTCCACCAGGCCCTTCAGAGATAGCTCAAGCACCACAGGTCCAATTTGGAACTCTGGCTGCCTGCTGACCTAGCAAGTGGTGGTAACTCCATTCTTCTAGGTATTTTGGCCAAAACCCTTGGATTTATTCTCACCTCCATTCTCTCACTTGCGCCTTATTTTCAGTTAGTCAGGAAATCCTTTCGAATTTATCTTTAAAATATTTCTAGAATTCAGTCACTTTTCACACCTCCACTGCTACCACCCTGATGAGCTGCTCTTACTTCCTGCCTGATAAACTGTAATAGTCTCTATCTGGTCTCATTGCTTTTCCTCTTGATCTCCTAACAAATCAGTGTATTCCTAACACAGACTACAGAGTGATCCTGTAACACACGTCAGATCATGGTGATCCCATGCTCACAACACCAGAATGGCTCCCCATTTCTTACAGAGGCCTTGTTGCTTACAATGGCCCATGAGACCCGGCATCTCAGCTCCTCTCTGAACCCTCTCTGCTGCAGTGACACTGACTTCCTTGAAGCTCTTCGTTATGCCAGGCAGAGGGGGGCAATTTAGGGGCATTTGACTGGTTGTTCCCTCCATCTGGTTTACTCTTCTCCCAGATAATATTAACTTCGCATTTCCGATCTTTGTTCAGATACCCTCTTGTTACCAAGACCTGCTCTGACAACTACTTTTACGACTGCCCACTCCACTCTCCTTAACTCACTACTTTTTTTCCCATTTTTTATTTTTAGATCTTTCACTTAATTCTTTGTGTGTGTGTGTGTGTGTGTGGAGTATAATTGCTTTACAATGTTGTGTTCGTTTCTGCTCTATGACAAAGTGAATCAGCTTTATGTATACATATATCCCCTCCCTCCTGAACTTCCCTTCCACACATCCCATCCCTCTAGGTCAACACAGAGTACCAAACTGAGATACCTGTGCTATACAGAAGCTTCCCACCAGCTATCTATTTTACACATGGTAGTGTATATATATTAATGCTGCTCTCCCATTTCACTCCACCTTCCCCTTCCCCCCACCCATGTCCACATGTTCTCTACATCTGCATCTCTATTCCTGCCCTGCAAATACATTTATCTCTACCATTTTTCTAGATTCCACTTATATGTATTAAGATATGATATTTGTTTTACTCTTCCTGACTTAATTCACTCTGTTTGATAGACTCTAGGACCATCCACATCACTATAAATGATCCAGTTTTGTTCCTTTTACGGCTAAATAATATTCCATTGTGTGTATGTACCACATCTTCTTTATTCCTTTGTCTCTCCATGGACATTTAGGTTGCTTCCATGTTCTGGCTACTGTAAACAGTATTGCAATGAACATTGGGGCACAAATTATTTCTGTTTTTAAAAAGCATTTTCACCTTACAATATGCAATAAAATTATGTATTTATTTTATTTATTGTTTATAGACAATTTCCTCCTATTAGAATATAAATATGATGTGAGGCAGAATCTTTGTTTTGTTCACTGCTCTATATTAAAGATCTCTGAACAGTGCCTGACACATGGTAAGCACACAGAAATACTTCTACATGAAAGGAAGCAGGGATTTCTTGTAAAATGCATCTTGTGTTTTAAATGGGCTTTAACAATTGTCCTCAATCACTCAATTGTAAATTCCTTTAAGGACAGATTTTTATCTCTGTATCTGCATGAGTAAATGATGGACTAAAACAAGAAAGGAGGGAAGTTGGATGTTGACTGCTAATTTCACAACTGCTTTTAACTTTATTCACTATTCAGATGCTTCTAAAAGAGAAGATTTTAAGAACAGAAACCTGAAGGAATGAAATTCACACATAGTCAAACAACACTATAAAACAGATTTGCTAAGGCAAAAGTAACAAAACATTAAAAATACTTAGGCATTTTTCATGCTTATATGATGCTAGATTTATGTTTAAATTTTTTCATCAATAGTAATAAGATAATTCAGTAGCGATAGATGAAATTTTGCACAGGATAGTCATTAATTTTTACAGATATCATCTCATAATGACCTTGGAAAATTTGGTTTCCATTGTTACTAGACAAAATTTTATAATGCACAAGTATTACACTATATGTCATGTGAGCTTTTGATTAAGCTTAATATTACTGAAATAACTACATCTGCTTTCCTCTCACTGTGATGTTTATCACCTAATAAAAATGCTAAAGTTACCAAGGAAAGATGTTTAATTTGTTCTCACTGCTCAGTTGTATGTTGCATCCTATTTTGTAGTAAATGGCATAATGTCCCAAGTGAGCTGCCATACTGTCAGATACATTATTTATACATAACATTACTGGTTAATCAATGAACAACAAATGCAGTAGCCTTCTCTTGTCTTCTTTATTTTTAAAGTGATAGCAAGAGGAATTATGCAGAAAAACATTCCATTTTCTGATATTAAATAATCTTTGACGATTAAAAAAGTGAAGTCTACAAATATGAACATAATAATTAAACCACATGCCCTAGTGCATTCCAATGAAGAAGAACAATTAACTAGTCAAATCTAAATACAGGCTGCTTCTTTTTTCTAGCAAAACATGGAGAAAGCACCTTTTACTATGGCTTACAAACTATAAAATAAATAAGACATTCTCCCCAAAGGGATGTATGAAATTCATCTTAGAAAAAATAGATCTAAAGGGCATTAATGGTCCATTTAGAGTCACAAATTCTGTCATAAGGTGTGATATGGCTGCAAACAAAAGAGTGATAAGTATACATGGATAAAACACCTCCATTACAACCTTATTGATAACTTGACAATGAATGAAAATATTTTTAAGTTCAGTTCCTATGTGGACAAAACTTTAGCTGTCTCTGTGGTTCCTTGCGTGATGCCCCGAAAACGGAAGCTAGGGGACTTGTGACAATTTCAGAGAAATGGCTCCAAAAGCTCCTATGGAAACCATCCTTGTGCCCGTTTCTGAGAGTCACACACCTGATGATATCGTCAGAGGTATTTCAAACTGCTAAAGTTGTTTCCCCCCTGACATCTCGGAATCTCCTTCACGGACTTCCCTCTTTCCTCCCTGCTTTATAGTCCGCTCCAATGACGAGCCTTTGTGTTTCCTCGGTAAGGAGTCCAATTAGGATAAACTGCCTTGTGGTTGGCGCGTCCCAGGGGGCGCTAGTGGTAAAGAACCCGCCTGCCTGTGCGGGTTAAGTGTAAGCTACACAGTCTGATCCCTGGGTCAGAAGATCCTCTGGAGCAGGACATGGCAACCTGCTCCAGTAGTTCTGCCTGGAGAATCCCATGGACGGAGGAGTCTGACGGGCTACAACCCATAGGGTCGCAAAGAGTCAGACATGACTAACGCGACTTAGCCACACACACCTTGTGTTCAGACATTCTTCTCTTTTACCAGAAACAGTACTAGGAAGTTAAACATTTTTAGTGGGGAAAGTTATATTAAATGGCTTAGCCTTTTTAAATAAATCTTTTCTTTTTTCTGGAAGGATATGAAATGAACAGTAAAAACTTAATTTCATAATATAAAAAATAGAAATAATTTAAGTAGAGAAAATGATATTGTACTGCTTGAACTATATAGAAACAAAACTATAAACAGATATCCAGCTAGATTCTCACAGGACAGATAACCTCCTAATCTAGTAGGATCTGGAAATATCCAGTTTCCAAGAAGAAGCCACATGCCTAACCACCATACCTGAAAAAAAGACAAAGCAAAGAAATACATATATTACTACTGATAAGCAGCATTTATGAGCCCCACTATGTGCAAGGCGTTGAAGTCATGTATATACATTCTCTTACAGGTCAACTTCAAATTGACTGATTTAATTAGCCATAATTCCCAAATACATAAACATTTTTTCCTATGAGAATGATAATAGCATTTAGAAGCTCCTATTAAAAAAAAATAAAAAGAGGAGGAAAAAAAGAAAGATGGTTTGTTTTCACTTTAGCTCATTCTGTTGTGTTTTTATTAACAGAAGTTTCAGATCGATACCAAATATTCTGCTCAGTTCCAGTGATTGAATATGAATACATTATGTGCATACAAAAATAGTGATAATCTAAGTTGATACAATAGTTCATTTTGCATTAGTGTCCTAGATGGGACAATGTTAAGAAGCAATTTAAATGAAATTCATTTAAATGTCAGCTCTCATGCTTGCGATTTTTCTATAATTGGTTATTTAATTAAAATAATTCTCATAGTCATTAATTTAGACTAAAACTTGCTGTGCACTGACATGTTTTAATTACATGGTATTAACAAAATTGATATGCTTTAAAAAAGCATGGTTAAATTTTAAACAAGAATAAATTAGAAATCTCATAGATCATCCTACTTAGTGTATTTATGAGAAAGTCGGTCATTTTAAATGTTTATTGCAAACAAAGTCACACCATTATTTTGCACTCAGTGCAGTTTCTACCCCACATCTTTTAGAAAGATTTGATGCACATGTAGCACTCCTGTTTGTGGATGTCTTTAGCAGTGTGTAAAGTAAACTATATTCTAAGAGAAAAAGCACACAGTGACCCAGCAATAGAGAAAGAGTTGATGCTTATGATACAGAGGCTTACGGAGACTTCACATAAAGAATATAATTTGTACATAAGGAGATAACTGCAAACTTATATTAAAAGATGAAAAACAAATGATTTTGTTGTAATCATTTTGTGAATCCTCCTTGCAGAGACAAAAGAAAGAGATATATTGATTCAGCCTTATTTTTTTTTCAAAACTGGTTTTCACATTACATTTGTAAGGTTACATTTGTGACCAGTCTTATTCTCATTTCAATCTTTGTCAAAGGACTAGATAAATATTTTACCCTTTTCAAATCACGATTATAATCTTTGTCAGGAGCATGAGAAATCAGAATTTTAGTGTTTTCTATGAATTAAAGGACTTCTATATTGCTTTGACCTTTTTAATATTCTGTAATTTAATTGGATGGACAGTCTACTTTTACCCAGGATTGCCAGGCGTCCTATTTAATAAACTTACTGACACAAAGCATCATTTTAAATGGCTGCTTCTTGGTTCCCTGAGTATAAGATTTTGGACTGGTTAAAATATTGTTTTTACCAAATAAAATTTTTCCATTTTCTCTGGTCAGCAGAAATTTAAAAATTCTTGTGGCGAGCTGGGTTCCCTCTCTTCGTTTGTGTTTTGGATGTATAGCAGGGCAGAATCATGTTTCCAGTTCAATTTCTTCCCCCTTACTCAGCATCTGTGTAGGCCTAATATTTGTCTAAGCCTGCAGTATGATACCCAGTGGATAATGTAAAAGAAAATAGGGGGTGTCTACTTATACCTTATTTCTGCCTATTTTTCTATGTTTTTAAATTCTGGGCCCAACCAGGGTACATCTGTTATTTTGTATCTTCTTCATCATCTGTTTTGAACATGGCATTGGTGGTCCTGTAGTCAAAGAAGGAAAAGAAAATAATTATTCACCAATTTTGGCTTTTGTCACTTAAATTCTACTTAGATTATCTAAGTAGGTGGCAGCTAGTTTACAGAGCTCATTCGGATCGCCCTTCATTATGAGTCTTTTTTTTTTCCTGATATGTTTCTTTCTCATTCTAAAAATTGGAAGACTATATTAAAAATGCGTTGGTAAGAAAAGAAAAGGTTTGCCTTGGTCTTCGTTATAGATAGTTTTAGGATTAGAGAGGTTGGAGTAAGCATATTTTTCTCTTTTCCATTGTTCCCTGTATTTTATTATTTTATTCTGTTTTTATTGTGAAGTGACTTGACTCCATTTTCAGTACACAAATAATACCAGATTAACCCAATGAGGAGAAGCTGTTAATTCATTGATATGTATTTGAATAGTACCTGAGGAACTAAAAATAGTTCCTCAATAAATATCGATGGACTGAAAGAGTCAATGAATATAATGATTAAAAAGTACAAAATTCTAATTAGATCTTTTAGCATAAAAGGAGGAATATTATTACTTACAAAAGGCAGAAATTAGCAAATGTAGAGAGAAACGCACAAGAACGTAATCTCCATAGGTTTTCCCCCCATGATTCCCGGTAGAGATGCTACGGGTCACATGTGCTGACTCACTGCTCAAACCATTTCATTTTCAAATCTTTTCTGGTTCCCTCATACTGCTATTAAAATGTAAAACATATAAATAAATAAAATTTTAAAAATTCTCTTATCCTGTTTTGAAATTTGGAATTTCAGCACAACTGAAGCTCTTAAAGTTGGAGTTTGACATGCAAGTCATTTTGATAGTTCCTTATGCTAAAAGTTGCAATATGTTAATTTTGAGTGAAGGTTAGGACTGAGATGAATTTTTATCTCAGCAAACTCTCTTTAGGATTAGAATTCATGAGAGGCAGTGAAAGCAGAGATTTGAATCCTGGCTCAGAGACATAGGTCTCTATCTTTCATGAGTCCCATGGCCTTTAGTAAATTATTTCTTTGGAGTCTTCTTTATCTTAAAATTTTTATCTACTTAATAATACCTACCTTATAAGGCCAATAGTTTGTTACTATTATTATCCTGATTTTTAAAATTTAGATTACTTTTGCAATCTTAATGTTTTCCCTATCTACTTTCCATTTGATTCCCTATAAGAATGAAAAAATCTAGTGGCTTGGCTGTCTGGGTGACATGGGTAGTGTTCTAGGACAAGTCCAAATGTGTCTGTGGCAGTTGGTGTTAGACTCACCTACATGGGCCATGATTAAACACATCATCTCAAAACCACCCCCAAGGGTTACAGACAGCATTTTTTTTTTCAAACTAGAACACTTTCTTTAAATCATGAGATTATGGTTTTGACTGTGGTGATGAACAGGCACAAAAATATTGACACAGAGTATTCAGATCATTCAGAAGATCATGCCATCATTATAGACTCTGAGTATCAGGATCATGCTAGGCAGCATTGTATTAATAATACGAACAAGAGATAATGACAAATACCTAAAAACTCAACAGTGTGTCTGTATAGATATTTTAGGGGAAAAAACCAAATAGACTTTTTCTCTCAAGTCTGGGAATTCACACACATTTTAACCAGGAGTTCAGTAGTATTGTTGAAAGGATAATAAAATATACAATATCCTTATCCATTTTTTGGTATTAAAAATATGCCCCAAAGTAAAAGAGAAACAAAGCTTAATCTTAGTTCCATATCACCTTATACAATAGGTTTACCCCTTATAAACAGACACTTTAGTAAATTAAATCTCACTGTTACATAATCATAGTCATCAGTATACTTCGTATTACAATATGAATAATTTCTCTTAATTTATGATTTATAATAAAGTTGGGCATCCAAGGTAGCTCAGATGGTAAAGAATCTGCCTACAATGAAGGAGAAAAGGGTTTCATCTCTAGGTTGGGAAGATCTCCTAAAGAAAGGAATGGCAACCCACTCCAGTATTCTTGCCTGGAAAATTCCATGGGGTGGCAAGAGTTGAACACGACTGAGAGAAAGATTTTCATATATTTGATTTTCATAAAGTGCATCAGATAATTTAATTTAACAATAGCTTTTATTAAACAGGACTGAGTTTTAATATGAATCAGCAATGGATGGTCATCTTACCCATATACCCAAGGGCCTGCAATTATCTTTCCATTCAGTGTTCTTTTACCTACTTTTCCACTTCCTTTTAATAAATGGTGTAGCAAAGATGGAGTAAGACAGTGATAATGATGAGAATAGCAGTTTTACATAACAAGTTCTTGGAATCCTCACCATATTGAAGAAGTGCCAAACTCAGGACCATTACAGCTACAAGATTTAATTTCATGTTAGTTTCAATTCAACATCCCACATAAGTAATTTTTTTAACTTGTTTTCTTGTTTTTCTCTCTCTCTCTCTCTAGGTGTCATTCCAGGTATGTGGGGCCTTCTCACTTGAACTATCATCAACCATCCTTACCTCATTACTCCCCTGGGCAAGAGAACCCTTAGATACATCCACCTGTCTCCTCTATCTATAGATGCCTCCTGGCTCTTGTTCTATTTGGCCTAATTCTGATGCTCCATCAACAGCACCTCTGGGTCTCTTCCAGTGGGGCCTTCCTTCCCCACATGGCAGAGCAGAGGATTGGGCTGTAAGTTCTCTCTGATGACCTCAACAATCCTGTTAGACCTTGGGCAGTTGTGGTCAGACATCCAGTTAAGTAAATTAGGGCTGGTGGTGTCCTGGCCATAGCTGGGAGCTCCCCTGTTCATAATCTCAGAACCACTGGGCTAGAGTCAAGTGAGATGCCATATATCCAATGATGCTAAGGTGATACTCCTTAACAATCACTTCCTTTCGGAAGGAGGAGTTGGTCTGAAAGAAAAACATCAACTTGCAGCAGTACCTGCGCTGGCCCAGTTCCTGCACCTCCAAATTGATCGTGTAGTTAAGCATGTCTTTATCTCAATCACCGATCATGGCCAACATATACAGGTGGTTCATAATAGCTTGACCCAAAAGTCAGGGATGCCATGGATGATGGTCCTCTTATGATCCAAGTGAGGTTTCCCTCTCTGAGAGATCTTGCACTTGAGCCGTGTGTAGGTCCTGATAGCTTGGGCATTGACAGTGCCCAGCTCTAACTTTAGGGCTTCTGGTACCTCCAGCACTGAGCTGGAACTGTCATGGGTCCTTGCCCTGGCTCTTCCAGCCCTTGGACTTCTCCTTCTGCTCCTCCTACACATCACCTCCACCACCTCCATGATATTCTCCACTAGCAGCCCCAACTCCTCTCTGATCCCTGCCACCTCCCCCTCTTCCAGGGCCATTGCCTTCTTGCACAGCCTTCACTCTGAAGATAATAGCCTCTGTGCCTGTCCCACCCACTAATAGCTGCACCACTTCCCACACCTTGGTGGTGGTTGGGGGGGCAGGAGACCCCTGCCTCCTGAAGACCAGTTTCTACAACTCAGGCAACCCAGGGTCCCTAGGCCTCCCTGCCTTCCCTGGCCCCGTCTCGCTGGCAATGTAGTTTTTGCCTCGAGCTGCCACAGCTATGTAAGAGAGGGAAGTAAAAGCTTGGCAAGTGGCCCGCAGAGCAGGCCTAGTAGCTGGGGTCAACCTGTGCCCAGAGCTGGGACCTTCCCTGGGACTCTGTGACTGAGGAAGTGAGAGGCAGGGGGTGGCTGGGGGGGATAGGGGCACCCCACACAAGTAATTTAAAAAAATAATTGTGGCTAATCATGAAACACAGAGAGCCTCTGGAGATGGGCTCGAGTGACAAAACTCCAGTGGAAAAATGGGCAAGAAATTAGAAAAGATAGTTCTCAGAAAATACTGAGTTATAATAAAAAGAAAAGATACTCAGTGTTACTAGCAATCTGATAAATTAAAACAAAATATTGAGATATTCTAATCCATCAAACTAGCAAAAATTTTACACAGTTTGTGTGAGGATGTGGGGAACTAAGGGATTCCTTCATGGCTCCGCAGCAAAGAATCTGCCTGCAATGCAGGAGCTGCAGGAGATGTGGGTTTGATTCTTGAGTCAGGAAGATCCCCTGCAAGAAGGCACAGCAGCCAACTCCAGTATTCTTGCCTAGGGAATTTTCCTTAATCTGCTTTTTCAATGAGGGAACAAATATTTGCTGAAACTTCAGTTATAATCTTGGCCCTATATAAAGTACTGGAAAGACAAACTTGGTATCTAACCTTGAGTAAGTTACAATTTGTGAAGGAGATAGATCATCACGCTTTTGTGATGAAATGTGATAACTGTTCCCACCCCCTTGCTAAAGTGCTGTGAGAGTGCCTCAAGAGGCATCTAATTCATATTTGAGGTAGAAATGGGGATTTGAGAGATGGCTACGAGGCAGCCCAACATCCAACTGACATCCAGCGGTTACCTTCAATCAAAATTTCACCCAAAAAAGTCCAGAAACATATTTTTATTACAGCTATATTGCAAACATGTAGATCTGTAGGTCTGATATACCTTATAATAGGTGCAGTGGAATAAAGAAAATAAGATGAACAAAAGGACAAGAGCAATTTTTAAGTGTGTGATATTTTGGACTAGAAGGCACAGACTAAGTGAGAGGCTCAATGTAGTGTTGACAAAGACTTACCAAATCCCTCAATACCAGAGTAAAAGAGATTGTCCTTGAAACTTGACCTGGGTAGCTTCTTTACTAAGTAAATAAATTTCAGTACTCATTATCCTAAAGATGATGCTAGAAGCAAATATTAATGGAAATTAAGATTTTAGAAAGAGTACCAAAATAATCTATTTCACGTTTAAGGCTCACAGGTGGCACTAGTGGTAAAGAATCCACCTGCAGTGCAAGAGATGCAAGAGATATGGGTTCCATCCCTGGGCCAGGAAGATCCCTGGAGGAGGAAATGGCAACCTGCTCTAGTATTCTTGATTGAAAAATTCCATGGACAGAGGAGTCTGGTGGGTTACAATTCATGGGCTTGCAAAGAGTCAGACACAACTCAGCGACTGAGCACAGAACTTCCAAGGATAGCCAGTCTTTATTAGTTGGGGCATCCCAGGTGGCACTAGTGGTGAAGAACTCACTTGCCAGTGCAGGAGACATAAGAGACTTGTCTTCGATCCTTGGGTTGGAAAGATTCCCTGGAGGCGGGCATGGCAACCCACTGCAGTATTCTTGTCTGGAGAATCCCATGGACAGAGGAGCCTGGCGGGCTACAGTCCATAGGGTCGCAAAGAGTCAGACAACTGAAGCGACTTAGCACGCATGCCGCCTGGGGAAATAAACCATCTCATACACTTTAAAGTATCATAGATCAAAAATTTCAAATGAGGATGTACTTTGATTTTGCAATCTGACTTTTATAAATTTAGCCAACAAAAAAAATATTCACCTCTGTGCACAAACATACATGTACAGGACTGGCTGCTGCAACAGTTTTAGCAAATTTATAGTCATAAATAAAATAAGCTATTTTTGAGAACCTGTTATATTTATATGGGCTTCCCTATTAGCTCAATTTGTAAAGAATCTGCCTGCAATGTAGGAGCTGCTGCTGCTGCTAAGTCGCATCAGTCGTGTCCAACTCTTCATGACCCCATGGACTGTAGCCTACCAGGCTCCTCCATCCATGGGATTTTCCAGGCAAGAGTACTGGAGTGGGGTGCCATTGCCTTCTCCTCAATCAGGAGACCCTGGTTCAATTCTGGGTCGGGAAGATCCACTGGAGAAGGAAATAGGCTATCCACTCTTGTATTATTGGTCTCCCTTGTGGCTCAGCTGGTAAAGAATCCGTCTGCAATGCGGAAGACCTGGGTTCGATTCCTGGGTTGGGAATATCCCCTGGAGAAGAAAAAGGCTACTCACTCCAGTATTCTGGCCTGGAGAATTCCATGGACTGTACAATCCATGTGGTCACAAAGAGTCAGACACGACAGAGCCACTTTCACTTTCACTTTATTATATTTATATAGCATTGTGAGAAATGGAACGCATTGAGAAGACTAAATAAATAAATCTAGAATCTTGGTTTAGAAGTTGAGAAATATTAAGAAATGCTATATATGGGAATTTTTTAAAGATTGTTTTAAAAAAATTCTTTGCTCACTGAAGTTTCATTGGCTAACTTCCAGGTGGTAAAAATGATGGTATTTAAAATTATTTGTGGGACATTTGGAATTTTTCCTGCAAGTTCTATAAATATAGTTTTGTTTCTGTGAGTAAGGACCTTCTGCATTCCTCAGATGTGAGTAGTAAAAACAGTTGCCAACCTCATCAAGGACACTTCTCCATACCAAAAGATGACATTTCCTTCACTTCTGAGAGGATTGAAAGGAATTAGTCAGAAACTGCTTATTTATTCAAGGAGGATATATTACACAAGTATATTGTGTCTGGATGTGCAGGGACATCCTACAGATGAGACATAGTCCTGTCTTTAAGACACTCACAGTTTAGACACAGATGTATAACTGGAATGATTATAACATCCCTTATGTATATAAAAGGCTTCCCAGATGGCGCAGTGGTAAGGTATCTGCCTACTGATGCAGGAGATATGAGATTCAGGTTCAATCCCTGGGTTGAGAGGATCCCCTGGAGAAGGAAATGGCAACCCACTCCAGTATTCTTGCCTGGAAAATTCCCTGGACAGAGGTGCCTGGTGGGCTACAGTCCATGGAGTGACAAAGAGTTGGACATGACTGAAAGGAATTAGTCAGAAACTATTTATTTATTCAAGAAGGATATATTACACTAGTACATTGTGTCTGGATGTGCAGAGACATCCTACAGATGAAGACATATCTCTGTCTCTAAGACACTCACAGTTTAGACACAAATGTGTAACTGGCATGACTATATTATCCTTTAGGTATATAAAAAGCCCATCCTTTTTTCAAGTTAAAATCTACGCAGATCACTTTTTAGCAAATATTGAAAATGTTTAGTATCTCTCGGGGCCTCCAACTTTATCTACAAGAGTACAAGAAGAAGAGAGAGCTTCTCAGCCCAAAAGTGCCAAGTCTGTCTCTAATTGCCTCCCAGAGAAGGAACTAGAGAACCTCAGTTCCCTGGTGGAGCCCCTATTTTTGACTACTCCTCTGTTTCTCGAAGACATGGTATTGCTGTTAAATATAGATTGCTTAACTTAGCTTGGTATCATCTCCACCAACTGTTGTGGTGATTCCATGGTGGCAATGTAGTAGAGTTGGAGAGAGATAATGATTAGGATGAAATAATATATATAATAACTCTTATAGCTTTACCTAACAAGTTCTTGGTACCCTCACACATTTAAGGAATGCCATACTCAAGACCATTACAACTATAAGATTCAGGGATACATTTTAAATCATTTAAATTCAATATCTCACATAGGTAATATTTTAAAAATAATTGTGGTAACCATAAAACAGAGAGAGCTTCTGATGATGGTGTTAAACAATTTAATACCTGCTCCTAGGCTGTATGCAGATGGTTCATTGAGGTAAGACACTCTGACCTCCTAGGTATTGTGATGAGCTAAGGGGCTTTCTAACTATAACTCTCAATGCTGTGTGTTCTGTAGTTAATTGCTCAGTAGTGACCAACTCTTTGTGACCCGAGGGACTGCAGCCCACCAGGCCCCTCTGTCCATGGGGTTCTCCAGGCAAGAATACTGGAGTGGGTTGTAAGCCTTCCTCCAGGGGATCTTCCCAACCCAGGGATTGAACTCAGGTCTTGAATTGAATTGCAGGGAGATTGAATTGCAGGCAGATTCTTTATCAGCTGAGCCACCAGGAAAGCCCATAACTCTAAACAGTTATCCTCAACTCTTGAAATGATTGCTCCTTTAGATTCTTTTCACGGCCACCTCTCCCAGGCGCCAGTCTGTCCTCTTTCTCTGACTCAGATCCTCACTGATTTCCTGTCTTATAATGACTGACATTTTTCTCCTCCTAGGGAGCTACATGACCAGAGTACATATGTAATAGCAGAAGAAAAGTGGAGATAGGCAGCTCAGCTCTCATCTCTGGACTGGATAATCCATGCGAGGTCCTGGATGGAGGAACTGCTTCTATATAGAGGCTGCTGATGAAGAGTATCACAGTTTTTTAGGGAGAGTGGAAAACTACACTCTCTAATCTTTAGAAACGTTCTGTTCTGTATCAGTGGGAAACTTGCATTCACATTTGTTGTACATGATTCCTTTGTTGGGAAAACTACTTGAGTGAATTTTTCAGTATTCAAAATGAAATAACAAGCATTTTTAAAAGTTATATTTGTGGGTTTTTCTTAGTTCAAAGACTAATTTTCTAGTTCAAGGATACTCAAACTGAGAACACACACATACCTAATTTTTACCAGGTAAACAAATTCAGGTTTTATTTCTCTCTCCTACCAGCCTTAGAGCTTCCTAGGGACACTCGTATTAAAGAACCCATCTGCCAATACAGGAGATGTAAAAGATGTGGGTTTGATCCCTGGATTGGGAAGATCCCCTGAAGGAGGAAATGGCAATCCACTGCAGTATTCTTGCCTGGAGAATCCCATGGTTAGGGGAGCCTGGTGGGCTACAGTTCATGGGGTTACAAAGAGTTGGACCCAACTGATGTGACTTAACACACATGCGCAACCCTTAGGTTTAGTGGTGAGGATAGAGAGGGGTGTGTGTGTATGTTTCATGGGGTGTTGATGAGGCTCTGGGCTGAGAAGAAAAGATGGACCTTCCAGGCACATCAGCAAAGACCAGAGTAACCATTGTATTATGTCAAGTTATCTGACGGAGAGGCCCGGGGGGGGGGGGTTTGATGTCACTGCACCATCCCTGCAACAAAATTGAAACTATGGATAAATTTCAGTATTTCTTTTATAACTTAGAGCCCATACATTTTAGCTAATTTATCAGGGAATATAGTAAAAGACTATAGGAAAAGACTTCATTTAAAGTTGTCAGATAACACTGAAGACTCAGTTAAATTTCAAGTTCATATAAACACTAATTTTTTTTGGTATAAATATGTCCAAAATATTGCATGGATAGGCTTATATAATAATTAAAAACAATTCATTGTTTACCTGAAATTCAGATGTAACTGGCTATCATATATTTTTAACTGCCAAACCCAGTCTCATTATATAATAAATCCTGCCCCCCCAACCAAAATTAATTTTCCTAATATTTTAGGTTCAGTAGATAAATCCATTCAGCATTCATTTCCAAGCATTTTTCTCCCCCATTTTACTTTTGGTGTCTGGAAAGATAACCACTCAATTTTCTTGGCCATCTTTTTGCAAAAGTAGCCAAGTGACTCAATTACTGTCAGGCATATGAAAAGGTCTTCTAGGAAAAGTTCCCTTCCAGAATAAAAAGACAGTACTTCTCAAGGAAAAAACGTTTTCGTTTTTCTTCTCTTTTCCTGTCTGTGACCCAACAGTAATGACTGTGAGAATAGTAGCCCTTTTGTATTCATGAGATAAGCATAAGAACAGATGTCTACACTTTGATGGAGGAATACTGGGTCTCAGATCATCATTGAATCACTCTACCTGCTCTGAACCAGCAATCTCCAGACTTCTTATTGGACAGGAAATAACTCCTATCATTAACAGATGTTATATTGAATTTCTGATATTGTAGGTGATTGAGAACCTTACTGATACTTCTTGGAATAATGACCAATATAGAGCTTCTAAGCTTTAAATTAAACTAAAAAATCAAGTTTTGGAAAGAGAGAATGGCATCACAGACAAAGTAATTTACTTCTCAGAAGACTCTTTGGGACTGAGGAGAAATGGCAAAAAGGAAATCTGATGTCTCACATCATATTCTTAAAAGCCAATGGTTGAGCCTCTATGGCTAGAGGGATATAGGTGGACAGAGATTTTTATGAGAAACTTGGTGAGATTGCAAGAAAAGAGGGTCAGAAGCAATGGAATTGTTTGAGGAACTTTGTTAAATTTTCAATACCAACAGAACTGCTCCTGGGCCAAGTGACAGATTGTGGACAGAGTTAGAAGAGGTTGTTCTCGGTACCGTAACAAAGAGCACATCCCATCTCTGGCACTCAAGATGGTGGTTTGGGGAGCATCTAGGGGCAACATAATATTAGACAGCATATTAAAAAGCAGAGACATTACTTTGCCAACAAAGATCCCTCTAGTCAAGGCTATGGTTTATCCAGTAGTCATGTGTGGATGTGAGAGTTGGACTCTAAAGAAAACTGAGCACTGAAGAATTGATGCTTTTGAACTATGGTGTTTGAGAAAACTCTTGAGAGTCCCTTGGACTGCAAGGAGATCCAACCAGTCCATCCTAAAGGAGATCAGTCCTGAATATTCATTGAAAGGACAGATGTTGACGCTGAAACTCCAATATTTTGGCCACCTGATGCGAAGAACTGACTCATTTGAAAAGACCCTGATGCTGGGAAAGATTGAAGGCAGGAGGAGAAGGGGACGACAGAGGATGAGATGGTTGGATGGCATCACTGACTCAATGGACATGAGTTTGAGTAAACTCTAGGAGTTGTTGATAGACAGGGAGGCCTGGCGTGCCACAGTACATGGGGTCACAAAGAGTCAGACACGACAGAGCGACTGAACTGAACTGAGGGGCAACATCATTGACATGACCACTGCCCTTCTCAGGAGGGTCACACCAGCTGAGGCAGAAGTTGGAGCCTCACAGGACCCTAGATTAAAACATGCTAGAGTCAGAACAAAAGAATAAACACTGTGTAGTGAGCGAGGCTGCCAGGCTGGTTTGTGAACATGAGATATGTCTCTTCAGTCACTTCTAGTAGTAACTGGGGGACAATTTGAATTTCACTGAAGTCCAGTTATTCTGCAGGTTGAGGAACTTGATCCACTGCATTTGGTTTTATAAGCTTTTGGATATTCTGGCATAGCATTTTGGTGGGGCAATATCCCTGTTGACCCAGGAATTTTAGATTTATTTATGCTCCTCTTAATGTGTGGATCACAATAAATTGTGGAAAATTCTGAAAGAGATGGGAATACCAGACCACCTGATCTGTCTCTTGAGAAATCTGTATGCAGGTCAGGAAGCAACAGTTAGAACTGGACATGGAACAACATACTGGTTCCAAATAGGAAAAGGAGTACGTCAAGGCTGTATATTGTCACCCTGCTTATTTAACTTATATGCAGAGTACATCATGAGAAATGCTGGGCTGGAAGAAGCACAAGCTGGAATCAAGATTGCCAGGAGAAATATCAATAACCTCAGATATGCAGATGACACCACCCTTATGGCAGAAGTGAAGAGGAACTAAAAAGCCTCTTGATGAAAGTAAAAGAGGAGAGTGAAAAAGTTGGTTTAAAGCTCAACATTCAGAAAACTAAGATCATGGCATCTGGTCCCATCACTTCATGGGAAATAGATGGGGAGACAGTGGAAATAGTGTCAGACTTTATTTTTTTGGGCTCCAAAATCACTGCAGATGGTGATTGCAGCCATGAAATTAAAAGACGCTTACCCCTCAGAAGAAAAGTTATGACCAACCTAGATAGCATATTAAAAAGCAGAGACATTACTTTGCCAACAAAGGTCCGTCTAGTCAAGGTTATGGTTTTTCCAGTGGTCATGTATGGATGTGAGAGTTGGACTGTGAAGAAAGCTGAGCGCTGAAGAATTGATGCTTTTGAACTGTGGTGTTGAAGAAGACTCTTAGAGTCCCTTGGACTGCAAGGAGGTCCAACCAGTCCATCCTAAAGGAGATTAGTCCTGGGTGTTCACTGGAAGGACTGATGCTGAAGCTGAAAATCTGATACTTTGGCCACCTCATGCGAAGAGTTGACTCATTTGAAAAGACCCTGATGCTGGGAAGGATTGGGGGCAGGAGGAATAGGGGAAAACAGAGGATGAGATGACTGGATGACATCACCGACTCGATGGACATGAGTTTGAGTAAACTCCGGGAGTTGGTGATGGACAGGGAGGCCTGGCCTGCTGCAATTCATGGGGTTGCAAAAAGTCAGACATGACTGAGCGACTGAACTGAACTGAAATCTAAGTTGTATGTGTGGGATGTGTCTTTGTTCTTTGAAGAATTTTTCAAATAGCACTACAATTATTTGATGGGTGTCTACTTCTCTTATTTATTCAAGGTGCTGGTATCATTTATCCAAGTTTTGTAGGAATCTCCTAATAGATCTCTATGAATCCACTCTTAGCCTTTTCAAATCTATCCTGTACTTTGCTATCAGATCATGTGCCAGTTTCATATTAAACCTCTTTCAATTGCTCTCTTTTGCCTGTAAGGCCCAAGTTAAATACCTTACACAATATGCCCTTTGCTGCTTTACAACCTGATCCTCCAACATTCCCAAACTGCTCCCGTGGACTCCAGCCATATAACTACTCCTGAACACTTTATCTCCTTTCTTTCATGGGCGCATGCTTTTTGTACTGCATGGAACACTGTTTTTCTTCTTGCTTACTTCACTTACTCCTGAAGATTCTTCCCAAAGTGATTTTCTTTACTAAGTCTTTCCTGGGATCCACTAGGGAGAGCTCGTTATGCCCAGTGTTATGCTCCCATAATAATTTGCACACATCCTCAAACTGAACTCATAATTTAGGATTATAGTTATTTGAGTGCAGGTCTCTTTCATTGTATCATGAGTTCCTTGAAGGCAACTAATCTGATTTTGACCTCTTCTTAAAACCAGCTTCTAAATAGTAGGTGTGTAATAATTTTAATCAAGTAAATGAATGATTCATACTCTTTAAAATGAAATCCACTTCAAGTCCTGTTATTTCTACAGGACAAGTGTTTCTCAATTTGGTTGATTTCTTTCCATTCCAATCACCACTATCATAGGTTAGAATTTCATCAAGTTGTTTCAGGATTAATTCTATGGCCAATGCTTTTGTCTTCTTTCCATCAGAAGCATTTTAAAAGGGAAGCTATTTGAGCAGATTTGTGGTTTCAGACAAATAAGCCTGATGGCTATGTAGACATTGGACTGTGGCTGGTGAAGGAGGGAGAAAGCAACCCAGACTGATTTCCACACAACTGCCAGAGTCATTTTTCTAAAACCCACAATTCTGCTCACATAAGTTCCCTTTTTAAAACGCTTCCAACCAAAAGTGATGTACTAAGCATAATGTTTCTCCTGTAGTTTTCTGTTTTGGTAACTTGATTCTCATAGAGGGAAAAATTAGTGTCACAATCAGAACCCAGTGCAGGAGTTTAGTTAATTACCGCAAGTTTGGTGTTATAATTGAGTACGAGTGATCCAGACAGACTCTGTTGCATCACAGGACTCCTTGCCTGCCTCTCATCCACTGCTGGATATACCAGAGGAGGAAAACAGACTCCTTTGTAATTAGGTGCACTCAGTAAGATGCTTATACCTAAGTTATTATTATTCGAGTCCTTTGTTAGGACACGTGACCCTTCATCAGCCAATCTTGCTCAAGAAGGACCAGCCTCCTGAACTGAACTGATCCAAATCAAGTGGCTGGTAGAAGACCTAACCCTATCATCCTCAGTTGCCCTCAGTTCAGTTCAGTCGCTCAGTCATGTCTGACTCTTTGTGACACCATGGACTGCAGCATGCCAGGCCTCTCTGTCCATCACCGACTCCTGGAGTCTACTCAAACTCATGTCCATTGAGTTGGTGATGGTATCCAACCATCTCATCCTCTGTCACCCCCTTCTTCTCCCATATTCAATCTTTCCCAGCATCAGGGTCTTTTCAAATGAGTCAGTTTTTCCCATCAGGTGGTCAAAATATTGGAGTTTCAGCTTCAACATCTGTCCTTCCAATGAATATTCAGGACTGATCTCCTTTAGGATGGACTGGTTGGATCTTCTTACTGTCCAAGGGACTCTCATGAGTCTTCTCCAACACTGCAGTTCAAAAGCATCAATTCTTCGGTGCTCAGCCTTGCCCTGGGTAAAGCCTAAGAACCAGTGGGCTCTCCTTAAATGAGATGCCCAACTTGCCAAGCTGATTCTATATAACACATTAAAACTGGAAGCTCTCTCAGACCACTTCCCTAGCGACCATCTATCTCAATTTAGGCAAACTATCTAACCTTCTCATTTATTCATGTCTAGCATCCCTGGAGAGAAACTTGTCCTTATTTGCTGCAGATCTGATAGCAACTAAGTCTCCAAAATTGCTGCAAGCGGGCCTACACTGCACAGGGAACAAAGGAATGCATTGTTGCCTTCCTGATAATAATCTGATAATTATCATGATAGCTAGCACTATTTGAAGGCTTACTACATACCAAGCACAGGCTAGGTGTTCTATATATTTAATCATCACAACTTTTTGAGTTTGGTACTGTTATTATCTTTATTTCACAAAGGAGGAAACAGAGGTCCCATACCTATAAGTGAAAAGGTTGAATTTAAACCAATGAGATATGTAATTTCCCTGCTGAAAATTGCATGGCTTTCCCAGGTGATGCTAGTGGTAAAGAATCCACCCGCCAATGCAGGAGACATAAGAGATGCAAGTTCGACCCCTGGTGTTTAGAAGATCCCCTGGAACAGGGCATGGCAACCCACTCCAGTATTCTTGTTTGGAGAATCCCAAGGATAGAGGAGCCTGGTGGGCTACAGTCCATAGACTCACAAAGAGTCAGACAGGACTGAAGTGACTGATCACACACACACACGGACGCATCCTACATTGGAGACTCACTGGGTATATAATGGGAGTCGGCAACAAGCAAGAGGGAGATTGACTTCCACAATTAGATATAGTGTCACACACTGACCTAGTAATGCAGTAGGCAGGAGAGAACTTGAAATGTCCACTTGAAAGATCAGTCTCAGTGGCAATTGAATGATTGTGGCATTAGAAATTTTATTGATTGGATCCAGGCCTCTGCATCAAGGACAAACTTAAAAAACAGAAAGAAAGACTTCTCAGAATCAAGATCATAAAAATAAACTCCTCAGTGAAATGAGGAAAGAGTGGAATGGGTGTAGCTCAAATCAGAATTACTGATTCTAAAATCCAATGATATCAGGCTATAGAGTAAAAAGGAATGAACTGCAAATTAAGAGAGAAAAGATAAGGCATAGATAAATGGAAGGAAGAAAAGCTTGAGCACAGAGTTATTTCCTGGACTGAAAGAATGGGTGAGACTTTAGATACTGAAGACTCAATAATGCCAGGTGATAATATTTTTCAAAAGTATGTTTTAAAAAAAATTCAAGGAAGTACTCTAGCCCAGTGAAAACTTATCACAGTAAAATTTTCAAGATAGAAGAAAACAGTTAGTCAATGAAAAGATATTTCTGTGGGCCAATAGCAAAGATTTTAAAGAAAGCTAATATTCTTCATTAACAAAATGTCAGGAATTTATAATATATTTTTAAGGCCTATATATTTTTTCATGGCCTATCAATATTTATTTGATCTAGAAAATCCACTTATAGGAATTTTTCCCACTGAAATACCTTTTTCATTCTTCAATATGTAGATTTTTATTTTAAAAAGTTGCCACATTTTTATAAAAGTAAAAAATAAACTGATCACATTTTATATATAAAAATATAGACAAGGATATTGAACTAGATTCACAGATATATTTGTGGTACACTGAAAATATAAACTTACTTCTATGATTATTCTTAGAAGTTAGGATTACATATAATTTATGTGTTTTCAAAATGTTTGAAACTTTACAGGGATATCTAACTTTCTATTATCTGTAAGAAAATATACAAGACATGCTTATAATGTTGATAATTTGTAAGCTAGTTTTGCATCTCTGAGGCTTTCTCCACAGAGGGTCTAGTAGTCTTTGTATTTTTTTAATACACTACTGAGTTCTGTGTACTGGGTCTCTTTCAGGTTGTTACATCTGTGTTCCTAAGTGGAATTACTCTATAGCTTTCCCTTTCTCTTCTGTTGTGTTAGTCCAGTTTGGGTTAGCAGAGCTACATTTGCTCATAAGATGAGCTTCTCTCCTACCATGCCCCATGCTGTGCTCAGTGTATGATCTAATCCCTGGAACCCTTGTTTTATAAAAAGTGCCATCTTTTTTATGCCTCTGTGCCTATGTTCATGATCATCTCTCTGCCTGGCAGGCCCTTTACTGTCTTCTTCCTCCAGAAGCTTCAAATTATCTTTTGAGACACAGGTTAAATGTTCGCTCTCATATGAAGTCTCTTCTACCACCCTAAAAGATTTCCTTTTCCTCTGATCCTGATCCACTTTATAAATGATGTTATCACTCAATAGCACTTATCACATTGTAGTACAATAATTTTTTTACCTGTTTGTCTCTCTGATCAGAATGGAGACTATCTTTGCATGTCTAGCCCAGATTCACTGTCTGGTTCATCCCAGTCTCTCTCAATAAACAGCATTTGAATAATGCAAAGATACTCAGGATCACCTGAGAGTTAATGAGTTAAAAGTAAAAGTTCACCACCTCCTTGCTCATCCCTTTGAATGATTATTTAATTTTCCAGACTGATAAGGTCAACAGTTACTGTGTTATAACAAAGAGTGAGGTGGGGTTTAATGTCATCTCTCCTCAGCCCTTCTATTCGTAGAAACCCAGAGAGGATTTTCCGACCCTGCTGAGACATGTTAAAATGTCCTTCATCCTTCAGTTCTTCCTTGTTATGTTCAGTCCTGCTGTCCCAGCTGTTTATTCTTTTGGGTGCCCTTTTCCATTTGCTAGAATACTATGACTTTTGGTTCCCAGACCCAGTCTCACAGTCCATGTCCCTACTTGTCCCTTAAATACCAATGCTACTTGGATCCAGCCAGTAAGCTGGAATTAGTATGATGAAAATGGTCATAATGAAACTGAATCTGTGCAAGATCCTAGCTTTTCTTACAAATCTTTTATTTCTTAACACTTTCATTGGTTTTGACTGATTATCCTTTTTGAATTGCTGTGTGATTTGCCTCAATGCCCAGAGCAGCAGGGCTAGCCTGAATCTGAAGTGAAATTTAAACGTATCTGGGGTCTCTAGAAGTGCTTTGTCATTTATATGTTTCCCAAATAAGAATAAAGATGGTTCTTGTTATTCATCCAAGGAAGGCGATAAGGATTGTGGAGGAAAACATGAGTTCTGATTAAATATTTTGGTTCATACAAAACCTATGGATTAACCTGCAGTCTCTGTGGAGAGGAGGGCCCTTGGCAGAGGAAAAATCTTTGGGTGGATGTCAGTGAGGCATTGGGGTGACATAAAAACCTCTTTGCCCCTAGGACACTGCAAAGCTTGCTATGGGCATTGTTTTGCCCGATGTCCGAATCCCCGGGAGGGAAGAGAGAAGGCTTCCAAGACAATGCAATTTGCAAAAAAAGGGAAGTTTATTACTGACTCGAGCCAGGGCCTTCTGCCGCAGCCATCGCAGTGGTGCAGGGTAAGAAAGCCTTGAGCAGAGGCGGTTACCCAAATTTAAAAGGTATGCACAAGCGGTTAGTAGCTAGCTTAAGCGGATTGGTTACATGTTTGCAAAGCAATTTTATTGGTACAAACTTTCGCGGGCTTTTTTCAAACCTGGGCGTTCGCGGGCTTTTCAGCTCTCCCTTTGTTTCTTACTGGGCGCATATTGATTGGCTGGCTCCAGGTTACCTGATGGGGGTAGGGAATCTTACCATTCCAGGGGAAGCTAAAACTTAGGTCCAGGCCGCCTGTCATGGTATTAACCCTGGCAGACTCACAGGCAGCAAGGGCTGCTGGGACAGACACCTCTTGTGTTGGCAACACCAGCATAAATAAACCAGCATAAATAAACACCAGTCTCAGTCAATCAAATATCTAATAGGTTCCTTTATACTTATCTCTTAAAGTATTTTAGTTTAAAAATGATGTCCATTCATTTTGAAAATAATGGACTGTAGCTCACCAGGCTCCTCTGTCCATGAAATTCTTGAGACAGAAATACTGGAGTGGGTTACCATTTCCTTCTCCAGGGGATCTTCCTGACCCAGGGATCGAACCCAGGCTTCCTGCACTGCCAGCAGATTCTTTACCGTTTGAGTCACCAGGGGATAACATGTTTATTTCTTAAAGTATTTTAATTTAATAATGATGTCCATTCATTGCAAAAATAGTGGAAATTGTATTTTTTAAATGTAATGGAGAAACTAATGGCCCCTGCTAAAGTTCCACAAGACAGAAATAGCTATGAGTTTTGGTTCCTTTTCTACTTAACATCATGGAGCTGCTTTTTCAAGATTTACTGCCAGACTTGTCTTCTCTAGAAAACTTTTCCTGAGTGCTTCTCCATTTCTGTCCCAGGTAGAGTCACAGTAGTTATCTTTGTTTCTCAGTTGTTCAAAGTACATTCTTCTATCAAAAAAAAAAATGTGTAAAAATTTAGTCAATCTATAACTTATTTTTTGTGTATGTTTCTCCCTCTTAAAGATTGAATGCATTTTTAATACAAACCCAGTGGTCTGGTACATATTAGACTTTTATCAAGTTAGTTATGTAAACTCATGAATAAGTAATCACAATTATTTTAGCCACAGGATAAATATCTTTTGGTAGACAATATATTAACAGCTTAATGATAATCTATCACTTGGATGTTAGCATTCATTATTCTCCATTCATTAGGATACTGATGTTATATCAAATTATTGTTATAAATAACATTAATAGGATATAGTTTTGTGTGTAAATTGACATCTTTCTACAATTCTCTTATTATACAGTAGAAGAGGAGCTTTCAGATTAAAGGTGCAAATATTAGCCATAGCAGAATTCTTTTCCAAGAAGTCAGCATCATTTTGCATCCTTAGCAATGTATGAGCTTCAATTTCACCTCATCTCTGCTAGCATCAATTTATTTTTTTATTTTATTTTATTTTATTTTTTATTAGTTGGGGGCTAATTACTTTACAATATTGTAGTGGTTTTTGTCATACATTGACATGAATCAGCCATGGATTTACATGTATTCCCCATCCTGATCCCCCCTCCCACCTCCCTCTCCACCCGATCCCTCTGGGTCTTCCCAGTGCACCAGGTCCGAGCACTTGTCTCATGTATCCAACCTGGGCTGGTGATCTGTTTCACCCTAGATAATATACATGTTTTGATAGCATCAATTTATATACTCAATTGTTTATGAAAGATGGCTTTTCTTACACATATACATATTAATCTGATTATAATTTTGTATTTATACATACTTACATATTATGCTTTAAATTACTTAAGCATGAATGCTAAGAAAAATCATCACATTATTTTAAAATTTTTTGACTGTATTTTTAAGCTATCAAATTTTAGAAACTATTTATTTTCAGATTATTATCAATTTTAAAGAAGGCAGCAGTGAACAAAATCAAATAAATATATATGTATGTGTGTGTATTTAATTATTTATTTATATATATATTTGTGTGTCTCTGTGTATATATCGCACTATTAAGAAAATTATTGCATTCCTGATATATGCAAATATGAACATTGTGATTAATGAACCAGATAAAGGCCAAAACACAATTAAACTGTATATTGTAATCCAACTTACATTCTTGTTTCTTTCCTACTTCTCATCAGACTGTCAGCAACCACATGGTAAATCATCTCGACCTCTACTTCTGTCTGCTATGTTTCACCTGTTCTACTTTGTAACTTCCTATGATTTAATGGATCCTGAGAGTTTCTGAAGCATAGTTTCTCCCTGTTCTCTAGAGAATAACTCATGTTTTTTCTTACTATTTGATTGGCTTGGTGCAAGTGTGGTATTTGCAAGACAAGGGTTTTACTTTTACTTCATTTTATTTTCATTGGTGAAAATGAAACAACAATTTCAGCCTAACACTGGGCATTAGTCTTTTTCTTAAAAGCTGTGGATTGTCATTAACTGACAAAATATTCTGCTGCCAAGAGCTTGCGAGTACTGTATTTGTTGTCTGATGCCAAACATCCTCTTTAAATGCTAATGAACAAAGTATGGCATGCATTCTGTTCTTGATAGATTATGCCTATACCTTCTGTGGTCAACAGAAGGGGAATTCCCGGCCCATATGATTTCCATTCTGGCACACTCATCTTCTTAGCACTTACAAGCCAGTTAGCATTTAGATGTATTACTCAGTCTTATAGTTACAATGAACAGAACAGCCACCGTTTAGTGGCATCAACTAAACCTGAAAAAAACACTTTGAAGCAACTTTCCTTTGCATTTTTTCCCCACTGAGCAAATACAGTAAATATTCAATTTCATGCCTAAACTTCCATTGGCTGAACATAAGCAACCAAATTGCAGAAAACCTTGAACACTGTAGGGGAACAAAATTTGCCACCCCAAAGTGTCTCCTTGGCAAGTGGATTATTTTGATCTAAAAATGATAAAGGCCCAAAAGACTCAGGAAGAAACTTTGACCTTCCCCCAACTGCTTAAACAATGTAGATGGAGGACCTGTTCCAGGAAGGAGCTGTCATCATCAATGACTATAGTATAAACTAATGGTGTAGGCTGAAAGGAACCCAGCAAAGTCTGCTTGTTGAAATTCCTGTGTCCCACTGTCTCTAGATGTCCCAGCAAACATTACCAAATATTTGCTTTTCCACCTCCATGTGAATTGCCTTCTTCCCCTTTGAAGTCCCAAACTACATCTTCTTTTGTTTTTAGCAGAAGATGGTATTTAAAGTGAGGGTTTCACCATTTTGGTGAGTTACTATTTCCCTTGGTCTCTCCTATATATACATGTTATTAAAATTTGTTTTGTTTTTTCTTATTAGTCTGTTTTAATTCTTAGACCAGCCAGAAGAACCTAGAAGGGTAGAGAAAAATTTCTCCCTCTCTGCCCCCCACACAATACACTCTTAAGTAGTGTGGCCTTTTGGAACTATCAAAGAATCAAGATGATGTGGTGACATGATCTGGTGAAAAATTCAGGGGAAGAGAGGACAGTGAAAAGAATGTGATACAAAGACAATTCATAGGCATATACCATAAGCCAGGCTTATACTAAATAATATGATGCTGGTGCATTCATTAGGAAAGGGTCTAGGAAAGATATGGCTTATATATAGGCTTTAGAGTCAAACCACTGATTTTAAATCAGACATTTCCACCATATTTAATTATAAATATATAAAAAATTAATTTATAAATCTCTTTAAATGTCTGTTTTATCAGATTTATCACCTGTGAGATGATTATAATATTAAGACATAAGATTACATATTGTTATAAAGGTTACATGAGATAATCGACTAAAACTTGTAACAAAGTACCTGGTATGTGATATGTGTTCAAAATCTCTACTGGTTTTCTTTTGCTACCTAACAGATTACCGTAAATTTAGCGGGTCACAGCACATATTTTTTAATTTCACAGCCTTTCTATGGCAGAAGTCTGGATACAGCTGAGCAAGACTTCTGTTCAGTGTCTCAAAATGCTGCAATCAAGGTGTCAGTCAGGCTGCCTTGCTTCCTAGAGTTCTCATCTGAGCTCACTTGGTGGTTGGCAGAATCCAGTCCCTTGCAGTTGTAAGGCTGACTTCTCCACTTTCTTCAAGCTTGTCCATGGTGGGGGCCACTCTGCTCCTAGTGACCAATCACAGTTCCTTTCCAAGTGGCCCCTCACAGACTCTTTCACATCATGGCAGCTTACTTCTTCAAGGCCAGAAAGAGAATCTCTTTGTCTAGTCTGGTAAGACAGAGTCCTACATTATGTGATGTAATCAAGGGAGTAACTTTCCCATTGTCTTTAAGATATTCAATTGACTTGAAGATAGAAGTTTTCGTAGCATCATGTTCAAGGAGGAGTGGATATATGAGAATGTGGACCATTGGGGTTCTTCTGTAGAGTTCTACCACAACATATGTGTTAGCTTTTGTATTAGTCAAATACTCTTTGTTACAAGACACAGAAAACCCAAATTAGAGTAATCAAAGTAACATTTCAAAAGGGGATATTCATTGGAAGTATTCTGAAGTTGCTCACATCATTCAGAAAAAGGCCGTAAGAATCAGGGTTGTGACAATCAATTTAGGAACTTGAACAAGGGTCATAATATCCCTGGAGACATGATGCCTCAGCATACAATCAGACTCAAAAAGCTTTTCCTTTTCCTTTGTTTTAGGTTCACCCTCTCATACTTCTCCATGAAACCTGGGGATTCCTTGCCTTAAGTTTCTCCTTGCACCTTCTCTGAAGGACACAGACTCTTCTCCAGTAGCTCCAGAAGAAACATGTTTGAAAAAGATTCCAATCATTTTGTGGCATGATTATTAAGAGACCAATAGCTTTGACCATGTCAGTGAAGTGTCATGACTGACTTAGCCTAGGTCACAGCCTCTGCTATCATGGTTGGGGACCAATATATTCAATTTCCAGAAAATGAGTTAGGTTGGAACTGGAGATGAGCCCAGAAGAGTGGTTTTTTTTTTTTCTTATTGAAATATAGGTATTTCCAAACATGTAGTTGAAAGAATTACACAGTAAACACTTATATACCTATCTCATAACTTCTATAATTATTAACATATTGCTTTGTTGGTTTTATCACATATCTATAAATCATTTAATTTTTTCTTGGATCCATCTCAAATATTTTATAGACATCAGTATGATTGGTTTAGCTATGAAGTCATGTTTGACTCTTGCTACCCCATGGACTGTAGCCTGCCAGGCTCCTCTGTCCCTGGAATTTCCCAGGCAAGAAGACTGGAGTAGGTTGCCATTTCCTTTTCCAGGGGATCTTCCCAACCCAGAGATCATACTTGTGTCTCCTATACTGAAGGCAGATTATTTACCACTGAGTCACCAAGAAAGTACAAGACATCAGTATACATCATTCCAAACACTCTAGCATGACTATCATTAATTTGAGTTTGAAGCTGAAAGTCAAAGCATAAGCAGTTCAAACCTAAAAGGATAAACTTTACCAGATAATTATTGCTTATTAACTTGGCTACATTTTCTTAATTTAAATGACAAAAGAATGACTATCTTTGACATTTTATTAAAATGGTGAATTTGAATACAGCAAATTACATTCAAAAATATTAGAAATAAAGAGAAAAATAATAAACTGTCTATATTCATTCAAATGACAGCTCGGTTCACTTCTTTGTGTAAGTTAGAATCCTAGAGTCATATTCCTCTTTATAAACCCTGTTATCTGATTGATGTCTAGTCAGCCACCTTCTTCCAATTGTAGATTTACCTCCATCCTTCTCCCAATCCCCATTTTCTCTGTCTTCTCCACTTCCAATTCTATTGCTTTCTAATTTTCTGTCTTCACCTTACTCTAAGCAACAACCTAACAAATTATCTCTTTGACTTAGGTAACTCCATGCGAAAACTAATCTTTCTTTTTTTTTTTTTTTTTTAATATTTATATATTTATTTGACTGCACCAGGTCTTAGTATTGAGGCACATGGGATCTTCAATATTTGTTGCAGCATGCAGACTCATAGCATGTGGGATCTAGTTTCCTGACCAGGGATGGAATCCAGTCCCCTGCATTGGGTGAACAGAGTCTTAGCCACTGGACAACTAGTGAAGTCCCTCAACAAACTGATCTCTATTAAACCACCCAAATTATCTTTCTAAACACAGTTCTGGGTTTGTCATTCCTTAAAAGTTAATGCTTCTCTTTTGCCTTCTGGAGAAAAGTGAACATTTTAATATGGCAGACAAAATCCAGTAGAGACAAGATATTTTGTAAATGGCCTCATCAATACCCTAAATAACTGTAGAGAGTATTTATACAACATCATGGTACAAATTCCCATCGTGGCAGTTGTCAATGGGTTGCTTCAAATATCCATTGATCTTGATATTTCTAGTAAACAAAAGCTATGAGCTGGCCCTGAGCTTCTCTGGGTCAGGCTGATCTTACAACACATCTTGCAGTGTTATTATGGAATGATAATCTCATATGAGCAAGAGCCAAGAGCCACATTGAGACTGAAAGTGTTTGATTATGGCCCTTTGCTATTTAACCCAAAAACGGATGAAAATGTCAATTGACGAACAAATAGCAATAGGAAATGCATTCTTCCTGGAATTCTATGCTCTGTCATGATATACATGTGGTAAATAAGCCTTTATAAAATACTATATATAAATAGGAGCAATTTTTTGCTTTAGTTAGATTTAATTCTGTGTTTATACATTACAATGCCCTAATTAGAAAGAGTGTATATAAATTTTCACTATTAGATAAGACTACATTTTATTTAGGCTCAAGTAAATGCATTAAGTTCTGGCCAAGTAATAGGTCCACTTTGCAAATTTAAAACACAAATTCTGCATAGGATGAGAACTTGAATTAGCATTGGCTTAATGCCACATTGTTTTTGGTTTTTATGAGCCAATGTTTTCACTTTTTGATGTTTTTGGTTTTCATGAGCTTTGCATTAAGACTCATTTTTTTAAACAAAGTTAACCAAACCCACTAGTAGTCAAGCTTATAATATATCATGTACACTTCTTAGAACATTCTACTTGAAAGTTTGGTCATTTGTAATATCATTTAGATATTGGAAGTAAATTATTTAGATGTAATGGAAAAATGTTTATATGCTTCCAAAGAATTTATTATAAGAGCTTTTCCATGACTCTAATTATCTATCTTGCCTAATAGACTTTACAATGAAATCCAATTTTCATAATTTCAACAGAAAAAAACACAGTGCTTTATTAGTGAAATTGAAATGCATTGTAAGTTCACAAATGAAAGGAAAAAAAAAACTTATAAGATGCATGCATAATTTGAAAAAATCAATTCATATGGATTTCTCTGACAATCAAAGGTGTAGTATGAATACTTATTGTCTAAACTTGAAGGCATTGCAACCACTGTTTCCAAGGACACATATGTTTTCATGGAAACAACATGGTTTTTAAGTCAGAAAGACCATAGTCTGGCAACTATAGAATTCATAAACTAGGGCAAGTTATTTACCCCTCTGAACCTGTTCTTATGAAAAACTAAGTCAATCATACTTACCAGATAAGGCTATTAAGAAGATTAAAAGCTTCAGTGTATCTAAAACACCTCACATGCATAAGATAATAGAAGGTCCACCAGAAACATTAACTCCTTTCCCATGATTTACTGTAATCAAAAGCAAAAGTTCTTTTGAAAGGACTAATGATTGGATATATCCCAAGACAAAACAGGTTTAGGATTTTGAACATATGGAAGTCAAACATAAACTCTAGAATATAGCTTGACACCAATGATATGGCAAAGCAGAGAAGCTAGAGACATGGATTTTAGACCTATTCTCTCCCAGTTAGATCTGAGCCTTTGAGATGATGCTATATTTCAGACTCTCAGGTTTTTCAACTATTACATGATAACATGAAGGTGTTGAGAATGAAGTTTCTCTCCAGCACTGAAAATTAAATTTTTCAATTTCTTTTCTGTTTGTCAGAAAAAGTTCTATAAGATCTGAGCTGCTGGTAAAGCTTGAATTTATTTTTTCTTAGACAATGAGAGCAACTTATTTTCTCTTTTGTGCTTTCTTTTTATTCAGTAGACTCCTTACTCTAATATGAATTAAATGATAAAATATACTCCTCACTTCACAAATCTCCTACTCTTTTGCTGTTTGGACTCTTTAACTGAGTTCCTAACTTACCGATTCACTAAAGCATTTCTTTTCAAAATACCTCTAAAAAGATCATGGGAAAGTTGGCATTTTCACTACTAGGGTACAAATTCTATATATTTCTTCAATTAATTCCTCTCCTTAGTGTCATTACCTACAACCAACTTGTTAACTGTAGGCCAAGTATAAACTTTTAAGACATAAGTTCCTCTACAGGCCTCTATATGTATATTGAATTATGGCAAAGTATTGGATGGTACTAAGTACATTCATAAGCATTATTTCTATAGTCAGAAAATGGTTAATTTGAAAGTCATTCCTCCATTCAAGAAGAACAATTTTCTCCAGTCTTCTGACTATTTATAGAAAGACCTTTACATGTGCAAACTAATTAATAAATGGGATCAATTTCAAGGTATTTTTTCTGGTTCATCACCACTTAATCATTCAATTTAAAAAACATTTTAAAGGCCAAGTCTAAAATAGATTTGCACCCATGCCCCCAGTGTGAATTTTTCATTCTTTACAACATGCAGTAGGTACTGTATAATGACCTTTTCTCTGTTTGGAACAGGGATTAGAATAATACATTTGACCCTTTACAGTCACCTGGGAGAGATGTTAGTCTCCAAGTTCAATAAACTGAAATATGTCTCAAGTGTCCCAAGGTTAAGGCCATGACTTTAAACTATTTAACACAGAGTATCACACTGATTCACTTAGACTCTCAGGCTTTTAAAAAAATTATTAGGCTGAATTTTATATACTTTATCAGAACTATTTCTTTTCTTCATACAATCAAAGCAAATAGTTTACATTGCAAATAAAGCAAGTTAACCTAAGATGCCTTGTGCATTATAATAAAATTTATAGCTGCATAAATAGCAGTGTAAACTTACAGAAAGACTAGTAATTATAGTGCCATTGATGGTCTTTGTTGCTTTAATTCTGAGGCAGCCAGAATGATTAAACTGAATCTTAATCGACTTCTCCATTAAAAATGCTGGCAGAGGAGCTCCTTTAACCTTTCCCATTGATTGAACACAACAATCACCATTCAATTATAATGCAAAAGGACATTTGTTATAATGTAGAAAAGATGCATGAGCCATTTCCTTTTACTCAAGACAATCAATGAGATGACTCCTACTTCTGCAGAGGTGAGAACGCTCTACCTGGGAGTCTGATAAAGTCAAAACCAAACAGAAACCTCCCCACTGTACAGAGGAGCAGGAATGCACAGATGAAACTCATCTGGAACAGATTCATCAGGGAGAAATGTATTTTCTATTACTATTTACAATAGCCACATCTATCCTTGATATATTGTTTTTCTTCATAGAGTTTCAAAGTACTTAAATTACCATGATCAAAGGTCTAATGGTGAATTAATAAGGGTGGTTACTGGACCTTTTATATGTGTTCTTGGTTCATGCTCAATAAGACAAATCAAGGCAATACTGGTAACTGGAGTAACAGAATCTTCGAGTAGAAAGGAGCCTTCAAGATTAACTAGTTTACTTAAGGAGAGTTAATTGTAACAAAGCCCGCACTAGGATTCAGGTCAATCAATTGCCAGTTGAACACCTGTTGCATCTGTCGCTTCTGAAGTATGGTTCATCTTCAGTTATGCTTTTTACCTGATTTCATACCTGTTTGAATGGGTTTCCCTGGTGGCTCAGACAGTAAAGAGTCTGCCTGCAATGTGGGAGACCTGTGTTCGATTCCTGGGTTGGGAAGGTCCTCTGGAGAAGGGAATGGCAATCCGCTCCAGTATTCTTGCTTGGAGAATTCCAGGGACAGAGGAGCCTAGTGGGCTACAGTTCATGGGGTTGCAAAGAGTCAGACATGACTGAGTGACTAACACACACACATATACTTGTATGGAAGACACGAGTAATGTACTTGCATCATATAACCTCCAACATACAACTATACTTAGCAAGTATAGCTGTTTTGCTCCATTTATGTAATAGTGGTAGATGGCCACTATTAAAGATGGCCATGGGTTCTTTGCTATTTTGCAAAAGGGAATCCCCCTTTTGCATCTAGGCTAACTTAGTGATTTGACCAATAACCAATGATGGAAGCAGTACTCTGGGACTTCAGATACTAGGTAATGAGGAGTATTGCAGCTTTTGATCATGTTTCTCAGAAAACTTGCTCTAAGGGAAGCTAACAGGTGAGAAATATGATCACCAAGAAATCCCCACATTACAAGGGAACTGATGCTACCTATGGAAAGCCTGTAAGGAGATAGAAACCCAAATACCTCCACTGTTCCAGCTGGCCCAGGCCAGGACACAGATGTGAGTCAAGAACACAGTTTGAATATTCCAGGGCCAGCCAACATAATGTAGAGAAGAAATAGGGAAACCAGTTGATATCTAGAAACAAGCCGTTAGACTTATGGCCCAGGTCAAACTATGACAAATTACTAAGACAAACTTAATATTAACTTCAGCTTGACTAAATGTTAGAAAGATGTCTTCTTGACTGTAAGCATCACCTATCTTTCTTTTCTTAGAGCATTTACTTTAGAATATAAATTCCTTGACCTTTTGAGAAGTAAGTCTCTCAGACTTTTGTATTTTATGACTCAAGAATGTCTATCTCAGGTACTAGGGAGCCATCTTTTTGAAATGAAAAGTATCAAGAATGAAAGAGCCCTTATTTTCCAGTCTCTGCGGGGAAGATTTGAAATAGCTCAACTGGAATTCCATCACCTCCACTAGCTTTGTTCATAGTGATGCTTCCTAAGACCCACTTGACTTCACATTCCAGGATGTCTGGCTCTGGTTAAGTGATCACACCATCATGGTTATCTG
Source organism: Odocoileus virginianus (assembly GCF_023699985.2). Lineage (NCBI taxonomy): Eukaryota > Metazoa > Chordata > Mammalia > Artiodactyla > Cervidae > Odocoileus > Odocoileus virginianus. The sequence goes on along the minus strand of NC_069681.1, from coordinate 60,374,357 downwards.
GGTCATGAAGATCTTTCTTGTTTAGTTCTTCTGTGTATTGCTACCTCTTCTTAATATCTTCTGCTTCTGTTAGGTTCCTACAACTTCTGTCCTTTATTGTGTGAAATGTCTTTTGCATGAAATGTTTTTTGCATGAAATGTTCCCTTGGTATCTCTAATTTTCTTGAAGATATCTCTAATCTTTCCCATTCTATTGTTGTCCTCTATTTCTTTGCACTGGTCACTGGGGAAGGCGTTCTTATCTCTTGTTGCTATTCTTTGGAATTCTGCATTCAAATGGGAATATCTTTCCTTTTCTCCTTTGCCTTTCACTTCTCTTCTACTCACAGCTATTTGTAAGGCCTCCTCAGACAACCATTTTGCCATTTTGCATTTCTTTTTTTGGGGGGGATGGTCTTGATCACTGTCTCCTGTACAATGTCATGAACCTCCATCCATAATTCTTCAGGCACTCTATCAGATTTAATCCCTTGAATCGATTTGTCACTTCCACTGTATAATCATAAGAGATTTGATTTAGGTCATACCTGAATGGTCAAGTGGTTTTCCCGACTTTCTTCAACTGAAGTCTGAATTTGGGTATAAGGATTTCATGATCTGAGCAACAGTCAGCTCCCGGTCTTATTTTTGTTGACTGTATAGCACTTCTCCATCTTTGGCTGCAAAGAATATAACCTATCTGATTTCAGTATTGACCAAGCTAGTGGAGGTGGTAGAATTCAGTTGAGCTATTTCAAATCCTAAAAGATGATGCTATGAAAGTGCTGCACTCAATATGTCAGCAAATTTGGAAAACTCAGCAGTGGCCACAGGACTGGAAAAGGTCAGTTTTCATTCCAATCCCAAAGAAAGGCAATGTCAAAGACTGTTCAAACTACCACACAGTTGTACTCATCTCACATGCTAGCAAAGTAATGCTCAAAATTCTCCAAGCCAGGTTTCAACAGTTATATGAACTGTGAACTTCCAGATGTTCAAGCAGGATTTAGAAAAGGCAGAGGAACAAGAGATAAAATTGCCAACATCCTTTGGATCATGGAAAAAACAAGAGAGTTCTAGAAAAACAATCTACTTCTGCTTTATTGACTATGCCAAAGACTTTGTGTGGATCACAACAAACAGTGGAAAATTCTGAAAGAGATGGGAATATCAGACCACCTGACCTGCCTCCTGAGAAATCTGTGTGCAGGTCAAGAAGCAATAGTTAGAACCAGACATGGAACAACAAACTGTTTGCAAATCAGGAAAGTTGTATGTCAAGGTTGTATATTGTCAGCCTGCTTATTTAACTTATATGCAGACTACATCATGCGAAATGCCAGACTAGATGAAGCACAAGCTAGAATTAAGATTGCCGGGGAAAATATCAATAACATTAGTCACACAGATGACACCATCCTTATGGCAGAAAGTGAAGAAGAACTAAAGAGCCTCTTGATGAAAGTGAAAGAGAAGAGTGAAAAAGTTGGCTTCAAACTCAACATTCAGAAAACTAAGATCATGGCACCTGGTTCCATCACTTCATGACAAATAGATTGGGAAACAATGGAAACACTAAGAGACTTTATTTTCTTGGGCTCCAAAATTACTTCAGATGGTGACCCCAGGCATGAAATTAAAACACGCTTGCTCCTTGGAAGAAAAGCTATGACCAACCTTGACAGCATATTAAAAAACTGAGGCATTACTTTGCTGACAAAGATCCTTCTAGTCAAAGCTATGGTTTTTCCAGTGGTCATGTATGGATGTGAGAGTTGGACTATAAAGAAAGTTGAGTGCTGAAGAATTGGTGCTTTTGAACTGTGGTGTTGGAGAAGACTCTTAGAGTCCCTTGGACTGCAAGGAGATCCACCCAGTCCATCCTAAAGGAATACAGTCCTGAATATTCACTGGAAGGACTGATGCTGAAGCTGAAACTCTCATACTTTGGCCACCTGATGTGAAGAGTTGACTCATTAGAAAAGACCCTGATGCTCGAAAAGATTGAAGGCAGGAGGAGAAGGGGACGACAGAGGATGAGATGGTTCGATAGCATCACCGACTCAGCGGAGATGGGACATGAGTTTGAGCAACAATTCATTCCGGGAGTTGGTGATGGACAGGGAAGCCTGGTGTGCTGCAGTCCATGGGGTCACAAAGAGACGGACGTGACTGAGCGACTGAACTGTGAACTGTTGTGGGGAGGATAATCTTCTAATTTAGCAATCACAGATAGGCAAACACATTGACTTGCCTCCACTTTAATGTTTTCCAGTACATTTACTAGCTCACCTCAGTGTTTAAAACTCCCCACCCCTCACCTTTCAGTGAAGTTAAGTCCAATTTCTAACTATTGCTTCTTCACCCACATAGCGGTTTCTCAGGAGGCAGATAATGTTGTCTGGTATTCCCATCTCTTTAAGAATTTTCGAGTGTGTTGCAATCCACAAAGTCAAAGTCATTAGCATAGTCAATGAAGCAGAAATAGATGTTTTTCTGGAATTCCCTTGCTTTCTGCAAGATCCAGTGAAAGTTGGCAATTTTATCTTGCAATAATCTTGAATAAAGTTATAAGTAAATAGTCCTGAATATATGAATATCTTATTGCAGTAGTCTTGAATAAAGTCTTCATTGCCTGTCTAATTTTGATACAATGTTTCTTAGACATGGCCAACTTCCTCATTTGTTCCTCCCCATCTGAGGCCCTAATCATCAAGAAGTAGGAATGAGTCATTGCTATAGTTCTCTGCTCCAATTCCAGACTCCTAAAATCATGTGCTCAAGAAAATGAGTGTTGCTTCATGCCAATTTACTTTGGAGCACATATTTAGGGTCCAGTGCATCTTATTACTTAAGCAAACATGCACAACTCTTTAAGTACTTTGAATATGTGTCTAATCCCTAAAACTAAAAATTATTAAATGCTTAATAATAATTTTATATATACTTAAACAAGTTCTTATGTGGCACCAGTCTTATATCTCCTGATTGCTTCTTTTAAAAGTCAGCTCATACAACTGATAACAATTAGGATTTTTTTAAAGTAAGTTATGAAAGTGAAAGTGAAAGTCATTCAGTTGTGTCCGACTCTTTGCAACCCCATGGACTGTAACCTGCCAGGCTCCTCCTCTTTCTGTGAAATTCTCCAGACCAGAATACTGAAGTGGGTGGCCATTCACTTCTCCACGAAATCTTCCCAACCCAGGTCACCTGCATTGCAGGCAGATTCTTTATAGTCTGAGCCACCAGGGGATAATCTATTGAAATAATCAAAGAACATGGAGACATAAGGTGAACAAAGCAAAGCAATCTTTTCTTTGAAAAAGACCTGGATTTGAAATGGCAGCCTGTCAAGTTAAGGACCATTGTGTTTCAAATTTAGGTTGAAGAGAGTATATAATTTTTTTTCTTTTTTTTTTTCCATTTATTTTTATTAGTTGGAGGCTAATTACTTTATAATATTGTAGTGGTTTTTGCCATACATTGACATGAATCAGCCATGGATTTACATGTGTTCCCCATCCCGATCCCCACTCCCGCCTCCCTCCCCATCCCATCCCTCTGGGTCTTCCCAGTGCACCAGCCCTGAGCACTTGTCTCATGCATCCAACTTGGGCTGGTGATCTGTTTCACCCTTGATAGTATACTTGTTTCAATGCTATTCTCTCAGAACATCCCACCCTCGCCTTCTCCTACAGAGTCCAAAAGTCTGTTCTGTATATCTGTGTCTCTTTTTCTCTTTTGCATATAGGGTTATCGTTATCATCTTTTTAAATTCCATATATATGCTTTCATATGTTGTATTGGTCTTTATCTTTCTGGCTTACTTCACTCTGTTTAATGGACTCCAGTTTTATCCATCTCATTAGAACTGATTCAAATGAATTCTTTTTAATGGCTGAGTAATATTCTGTACTGTATATGTACCACAGCTTCCTTATCCATTCATCTACTGATGGGCATCTAGCTTGCTTCCATGTCCTGGCTATTATAAACAATGCTGCGATGAACATTGGGGTACACGTGTCTCTTTCAGATCTGGTTTCCTCAGTGTGTATGCCCAGCAGTGGGATTGCTGGGTCATACGGCAGTTCTATTTCCAGTTTTTTAAGGATTCTCCACACTGTTCTCTATAGTAGCTGTACTAGTTTGCATTCCCACCAACAGTGTAAGAGGGTTCACTTTTCTCCACACTCTCTCCAGGATTTATTGCTTGTAGACTTTTGGATAGCAGCCATTCTGACTGGTGTGTAATGGTACCTCATTGTGGTTTTGATTTGCATTTCTCTGATGAGTGATGTTAAGCATCTTTTCATGTGTTTGTTCACCATCTGTATGTCTTCTTTGGAGAAGTGTCTGTTTACATCTTTGGCCCATTTTGTGATTGGGTCATTTATTTTTCTGGAATTGAGCTGCAAGAGTTGCTTGTGTATTTTTGAGATTAATCCTTTGTCTGTTTCTTCATTTGCTATTATTTTCTCCCATTCTGAAGGCTGTCTTTTCACCTTACTTGTAGTTTCCTTTGTTGTGCAAAAGCTTTTAAGTTTCATTAGGCCCCATTTGTTTATTTTTGCTTTTATTTCCAATATTCTGGGAGGTGGGTCATAGAAGATCTTGCTGTGATTTATGTCGGAGAGTGTGTTGCCTATGTTCTCCTCTAGGAGTTTTATAGTTTCTGGTCTTACATTTAGATCTTTAATCCATTTTGAGTTTATTTTTGTGTATGGTGTTAGAAAGTGTTCTAGTTTCATTCTTTTACAAGTGGTTGACCCATTTTCCCAGCACCACTTGTTAAAGAGGTTGTCTTTTTTCCATTGTATATTCTTGCCTCCTTTGTCGAAGATAAGGTGTCCATAGGTACAGGGATTTATCTCTGGGCAAAGAGAGTATATAATTTTTTAAAGCAGAAATGAAACTTTCAAGAAAAAGCATAGTTCCAAGAAAAGTATAATTCATTCAATTGAAATCATCTCACTGTATTTCCAAATCAACATGTAAATTTCTATGAGAAGAAAATAATTTTCTATTGAGGGAAGATTTGAATATCTCTTAGTATAACACCAGCCTTATTTGGCTAGTGACTAGTTACTTCCTCAAAACTTGCTATCATGGTGTCAGCTTTAGTATTCATGTTTGTCAGCCAGTTCTTTCAGAGGATCTATCCAGAGAAGTTTTTAATGTCTGGATCCATTATCTTATAAAGGGAAAAAAAGTCGTGATCTATAATTTTGTGTACAAGATTAAAGTATTTCTTCCCAGAGCATTTTTTTGCTGACTCTGCTTGCCTTTTATTAAAAATTACAACATTTCTTGTATAAATCTCTAAAATGTGGCTTTTATTGGTTTCCTTATTTTTCATATACTACAAATTTATATTACACTTTACTAATAATTTTCCAAGTCATAAAATCAAAACTGCTGCTATATTATGTTTTCTGAAAATACATTGACTGAGGAATATATATCCCCCTACATATCACTTGTGGGAGAGTAAGTATCACAAAAAGAAGACCCCAAATGCTGAAATCATGGTGGGCTGCAGTTCCAAAGTGGTTGGGAATGTTTAGATGAGTGTACAGATTTAATGTGAAATGTGGTTGGAACGGTTGATTGCTTTCCTTTATTTTTGACTGTTAACTCTGTTAAATGTTTGAACCATAAAAATTTTCAATATTAAAAAAATAGATGAGTGTTTGCAGAAGGAGTAGCTTAGCTGAAAAATACTAGACTGATTATGTACTTCATCAGACGAACTGTGGATATGGAACTACTCAAGGCAGGTTCTGGGAACAGGGGCTTCATGGCAGCTCTCAACATTGAGTGGGAGGGAACTGATAAATTCTTTTCTGTGGGCTAAAACATATGCCCCCAAGCTTAGGATACAAAGCAAGCTTTGTCTGGTGTAACAAGTTCTGATTGTATCACTCACAAAGCAGAAAACTTTGATGGGTGATTTCCCCAAGAATTAAAGCCCTTCCAAAGTCAACCTACTTGCCTCACTCTGCACTGATGCTGGCTGTGAAGGTAAGATGGGCATTTAATAACAGGGCTGTGCCTTTGGCTTCTAACTGTTACTTACTTAGTTTTATAAATATCCTAGGATTTATGCATTCTAAGACTTAGCTTGTGCCTTTCTTTATATTGATAGATGACAGGTGTAGTTGTAAGTGGAATTTACATTAAGCTTTAAAAAACACCTTTTTTTACTATCAAGTGAAAAGATTGTTTTAAAAATACATTGGAACCTCTTTCTCTGAAGGGCTTTGTCTTGGTTAATTTTCTTGAAGAAGTTCAAGGGACTCAGAGAAACAGGTATTATATTTCACTACTTTCTACAGACTCATGAGAAGAAAGCCCAGCCAGATAAGAGACAAAATGCTCCGTGGAGTCTAAAAGGGTAACCTGGACACAAGCAAGCTGGTCTTCAAGCTTCTAAATCTGATTCCCAGCAGTTGCTGATAATCTTTCTAGAAAGTACTTTTATTTCAAATGTATACTGTTTTTGTGTTATATTTTGTTTTGGTAAATACTGTCATTTTTCCTGAATTCAAGCTTCCTTATATGCTGGTCTAATTTTTTGATACATTTAGGTATATTTGGAAGCTGTGACATCCTAGATCTATAAGATTAACTAAGTGACCTCATGCATTTCATTCATTTACTAGACTAACATTTGTAATGTCAGAAGTTGCTAAGTCTGGGAATAGCATTGAATTGATGCTGGGCAGAGCCCTTTGGGCCTCCTGGGCACAGAGGCCTTTTTGCCCCAAAGTTCTTGCAGACAACGTTCCGGCCTCCATGACTTTCTCTGATTTCCAAAGAGCAGAACAGTTGCTAATCAAAGGAAAAGCAGCAATGAAAAAACCTGAGGCAGTGAAACCACTAGAACCAGAGAGGCTCATCAAGATTAGGAGACAGGCCATCTGAGACCCTGCGCACATCCTGATCATGTCAGCAACCCCACCCTTCTGAAACTTTGCGGAAGAAAGAAGACAAGACTGTTACTGCCTTGATCCTTATCACTTACCCCTGCCTGACTATATGCTTCACTTGACTATAAGTCACTTCCTACTATTTGTGTCCCCATGGACAGTAGCCCACCAGTCTCTACTGTCCATGGGATTCTCCAGACAAGAATACTGGACTGGGTAGCCACTACTTACTGCAGGGAATCTTCCTGACCCAGGGATCAAACCCATGTTTCTCACATCTCTTGCATTGGCAGGCAGTTCTTTACCACTATAATGACCTCCTGCTTGACTCTATAACCTCTCCTTATTCACCAGGGAAGGGGACACTGTTCTTGAGGTGCTAATGTACTATATTCCCCCCTTTGCCTGGTAAAGTAATAAAGCCACTCTTTTCTTCTCCACAACTCTTGTCTCCATATTTCTATTTGGCATTGGTGCAGAGAGAGCCAGGATTTTGTTGACAGAATTATCAGTTGAAGAAATGCTAGGTACAAAAGAAAAATACAACATGGAGATGAGGAAACAAAAACTCATCCTGGATATCAAGAATTTCTTAGGGAAAGTAATTTAGGGAATGAACAGGAACTATGAGAACGAAAGGTAGAAGTTTGCCAAGTGATTTGCTAGATTGGGGTTCAGGGTAGTGCACTGAAGGATGATGAAAAAAGAAAACCTAGGAAAGTCTCATTTTGAAAATGAATCAAGAAGATTTAAATATTTTTCTATTCTACAGAAGGGTTTATATACATAGGAAGTATGTTTTTCTGGAAAACGTTAAAGAACTTGTTCATTTGTCCATCTGAGCTGTCTCAGGAACACAAAGAAATAGATACCCCTTAACTGTTCATGGCATTTTGGGTCAGCACAAAAAATGTATGAGATTGAAAGCTGACCTCTTAGGTTATTTAATTGAGGAAGCTCTACCCAGCCTGACAAGACCAGGAACTGGGGTATGAAACAGGATATGGAGAAACCTTAGCTTGGTCCTTTCTTACTACCTCAGTGTTTGGGTGGGGTTCGGGAAGGGGACTTTCCAGTCCCTCTCCTGGCTTAATTAAGTGCCTGAAATTCTAAGCCAGTGTTTCCAGCTGTGGGAAGAGTCAAGACATGACAGGAGTCGCATCTTTGTTGATGATTTCAATTAGCCACCCTTCCCTGGTATGATGGATATAGAGAACTAAAATCTAATCCTTGCCCTTAGCTGGGTTTGATTGCTTCTGGGTCAACTTCTTTCAGAAACCAGCCCTCAGTAGGGTCAGTCTTGAACAGCTTAATCTGAGGTCTCAGTATTAATTGAAAAAAGAGTTCTCAGGTCGAAAATGCTGGATGACATTAAAGATGGGATGTTGCTACAGAATTTCAAATCTATGATATACTAATTGGAAGAGCAATTTTTAAAGAGGGAAGTATAATAATAGCTAGATTCCAACCAAAATCACTGCTGATGGTGATTACAGCCATGATGCTTATTCCTTGGATGAAAAGTTATGACCAAACTAGACAGCATATTAAAATGTAGAGACATTACTTTACTGACAAAGGTCCATTTAGTCAAAGCTATGGTTTTTCCAGTAGTCATGTATGGATGTGAGAGTTGGACTATAAAGAAAGCTGAGTGCCGAAGAATTGATGCTTTTGAACTGTGGTGTTGGAGAAAACTCTCTTGAGAGTCCTGTGGACAACAAGGAGATCCAACCAGTCCATCCTAAAGGAAATCAGTCCTGAATATTCTTGGAAGGACTGATGCTGAAGCAGAAGCTCCAATACTTTGGCCACCTGATAGGAAGAACTGATTCATTGAAAAAGATCCTGATGCTGGGAAAGATTTAAGGCAGGAGCAGAAGGGAATAACAGAGGATGAGATGGTTGGATGGCATCACTGACTGGATGGATATGAGTTTGAGCAGGTTCTCGGAGTCAGTGATGGACAGGGAAGCCTGGTGTGCTGTAGTCCATGGGGTCACAAAGAGTCAGACACGACTGAGCAACTGGACTGAACTGAACTGAGCACTAAGGCCAAGCCTGGAAGGCTTCCTCATTGCCTTTTTCTATTAGGTAACTTTTCTCTCTGTTGAGTTTATACTTTAAATGTCATATTTAAACATTTCTGACTTTCTTCAAGATTTAATTTGTAACAAGGAATTTTCCAATTATAGGGTATTTATCACTTTTTAGAACTAATATAGATCTCTATATGCTCAAGAAAAAAAAAGATTCAATATTATTTTCCCTTAATTCCTGAAGAAATTTTTTTTTCTGGATATACAATTCTGAGCCATAGCTTTTGTCTTCTGGTAGTTAAAAAATGTTGTGTCACTACCCTCTGGTCTCCAAGGGTTCTGATAAGATATCGACTGTGTTCTAATTACTTTTCCCCTATAAATAGTGTCCCCTCTCTCTTTCAAGTTCTTTCTAGATTACTTTCTTTGTTTTTAGTTATCAAAAGGTTGAGTATGATATTTCTTGGTATGAATCTCTTTTAGGTATTGTAATTGTTTTGCTGAAAAAAATTTGCTATGTTTCTGTTTTTAAGGAAAGAATGGATATTAGGAAGCAACTTATTATTTCTGCAACGTAATCTGTTTTGTAATCATGTTTGCACCATCTTTTTTTTTTTTTTTTTAATCCCCCCAGTCTCCTTCCCTCTGGCAACCACCTATTTGTTCTCGGTCTATGACTATTTCTGTTATGTTTGTTCATTTGTTTTTCAGATTCCACATGTAAGTGAAAATATATGGTATTTGTCTTTCTCTGCCTGATTTATTTTACTTAAAATAATACCCTCTAGGACTATCTTTGTTGTCACAAATGGTAAGATTTCATTCTTTTTTTTAAGAGCTGAGTAATATTCCATATGTACACATACATACATATATGTCACATCATCTTTATCCATTCATCTGTTGATAGGTACTTAGGTTGTTTCTATGTCTTCTCTGTTGCAAATAATGCTGCAGTGAACATTGGAATGCACGTATCTTTTCAAGTTAGTGCTTTTGTTTCCTTTGGCTATATACCTAGTAGTAGAAATTCTGGATGGTATGGTAGTTCTAGTTTTAATTTTTTGAGGAACCTCCATACTGTTTTCCATAGTTGCTCAACCAGTTTATTCCCACCAATAGCACGCTAGCATTCTCTTTTTCCACATCCTTGCCAAAACTTGTTTATTGTATTTTTGATAATAGCCATTCTGACTATGTTTCACCATCCTTTACAAACTTTGTATTTACATAGTTCCAAGTTTCCAATTCTGTTGTAGCTGAAATACCAAGAGATTATTCAACCCGAAATGCTTTCAGAAACTCTGTGAACATTCTTTCATATTTTGGTAGACTGAAAAATTTCACCAGTTCTCCATCTTCCTTGTACTAACAGCTTTTGCCATGTAAACTTAAAATGTAATCTTCTACTGTCCTCAGATTCTGGACTATGCCATGCCAGCTGTTTTGAGCAATTGAATTTGCAGAAATAAAAGGGTACCAGTATTGAACTAGGCTGAAAAACCTTGTGTTTCTGCTTCTCCTCTTTGGTTCTACTCTCATCTCAAGATATGCCTGTTGAAAGATGGGAAAAACAAAGTAGAATTCAGTATCCCAAACTCCTAAAACCAGTCTAAATAAGCAAACAGCCAAAGGATCCCCAAAGACATGAGCAAATTAGGCAAGGTTAAGTAAGCCTAATAAACTCCCATTTGATTCCATATATCCAAACAACAACATTTATTTTGCATTATCACTGAAGTTTTGGAATTGTTATTAAGCATTACTAGAACAATTGATAACTGATACCTATACGGTAGTTGTTGTTGTTTAGTCACTAAGTCATATTCAACTCTTTATGACCCCAAGGACTGCAGCACAGCAGGCTTCCTTGTTCTTCACTATCTCCTGGAGTTTGCTCAAATTCATGTCCATTGAGTTGGTGATACTTTCAAACCATCTCATCCTCTGTTTTTCTTTTGCCTTCAGTCTTTCCCAGAATCAGAGTCTTTTCCAATAAGCTGGCTCTTTGTATCAGGTGGCCAAAGTGTCGGAGCTTCAGCTTCAACAGCACCCCTTTCAATGAGTATTCAGGGTTGATTTTCTTTAGGATTTATTGGCTTGATCTCCTTGGAGTTCAAGGGTCTCTCAAGAGTCTTCTCCAGTACCTGAATCTGAAAGCATCAATTCTTCGGTGCTCAGCCTTCTTTATGATTCAACTCTCACATCTGTACATGACTACTGGATAAAACATAGCTTTGACTGTATGGACCTTTATTGGGAAAGTGACATCTCCACTTTTTAAAATGCCATCTAGTTTTGTCATAGCTTTTCTTCCAAGGAGAAAACATCTAATAATTTCATGGCTTCACTCACCACCCATCTTGATTCTGGAGCCCAAGAAAATAAAATCTCCCACTGTTTCCTTTTCATCCCCATTTATTTTCCATGAAGTGATGGGACCAGATGTTATGATCTTAGTTATTTGAACATTGAGTTTTAAGACATCTTTTCACTCTCCTCTTTCACCTTCATTAAGAGGCTCTTTAGTTGTTCTTCACTTCCTGCCATTAGGGTAGTATCTTCTGCCTATATGAGATTATTGATACTTGTCCCTGCAATCTTGATTCCAGCTTGTGATTCATCCATTCGGACATTTTGCATGATGTACTCTGCATATAAGCTAAATAAGCAGGGTGACCATATACAACCTTGACATACTCCATCCCCAATTTTGAACTAGTCTGTTGTTCCATGTCTGATTCTAACTGTTGCTTCTTGACCTGCATACAGATTTCTCAGGAGGCAGGTAAGGTGGTCTGGTATATATGCCCATCTCTTTAACAATTTTCCATAGTTTGTTGTGATTCACACAGTCACCAACAACTACTCTGCCTTCTTGCATTTTGTTTTTTGTCATTGCCTCCTGTACAATGTTATGAACTTCCATCCATAGTTCTTTAGGCACCATTTCTACCAGATATAATCCTTGGAATCTAGTCATCACCTCCACTGTATAATTATAAGAAATTTGATTTAAGTCATATCTGAATGATCTAGTAGTTTTCCCTACTTTCTTCAATTTAAGTCTGAATTTTGCAATAAGGAGCTCATGATCTGAGCCACAGTCGGCTCCAGGTTGAACTTGCTTTTGCTGACTGTAAAGAGCTTTTCTGTCTTCATCAGCAAAGAATATAATCAATCTAATTTTTATATTGGCCATCTGGTGATGTTCATGTGTAATGTTCTCTCTTGTGTTGCTGGAAAAGAGCATTTGCTATAACCAATATGTTCTCTTGACAAAACTCTGTTAGCCTTTGCACTGCTTCATTTTGTACTCCAAGGTCAAACTTGCCTGCTACTCCAGGTATCTCTTGACTTCCTATTTTTGCATTCTAATCCCATAGGATGAAAAGTACACCTATTTTTGGTATTAGTTCTAGAAGATCTTGGGGATCTTCATAGAACCGGTCAAGTTCAGCTTCTTCAGCATTTACAGTTGGGGCATAGATTTGGATTACTGTGATGTTGAATGGTTTAACTTGGAAACAAACCAAGATCATTTTGTCATTTTCAGAGTGCACTCAAGTACTGCATTTCAGACTCTTTTGTTGACTATGAGGGCTACTCCATTTCTTCTAAGGAATTCTTGCCCACAGTAGTAGATATAATGGACATCTGAATTAAATTCCCCCATTATCGTCTATTTTAGTTCATTGATTGCTAAGATGTTGATGCTCACTCTTGCCATCTCCTGTTTGTCCACATCCAATTTACCTTGTTTGATGAACCCAGCATTCTAGGTTCCTATGCAATATTATTCTTTATAGCATCAGACTTTGCTTTCAGCACCAGACACATCCACAACTGGGCATTGTTTTCACTTTGGCTCAGCCCGAGTAGCATATTGGACACTTTCTAACCTGGGGAACTCATCTTCCAGTGTAATATCATTTTGCCTTTTCATAATGTTCATGGGGTTCTTGCAGCAAGAATTCTGGAGTGATTTGTCATTCTCTCCTTTACTGGACCACATTTTGTCAGAACTCTCCACTACGACTCGTCTGTCTTGGGTAACTCTGCCAGGCATGGCTCATAGCTTCATTGAGTTATGCCTGTCCCTTCGCCATGACAAGGTTGTGACCCATGAAGGGAATACATAAACATATATGGTTATGTGTACATATACATGTAAGAGGATACTTATGCATACGTGGTTAGTGTTTGTCTTTATTCATTTGAGCTGCTATAACCAAACATCACAGCCTGGGTGGCTTATGACCAGCAGAAACTTCTTTCCCACTGTTCTGGAAGTCTGAAATCAGGGAACCAGCACAGTGGGGTTCCAGCAAAGGCCTTCTGAGCTGCAGCCTCACAACTTTACTTCTTGATGGAAGTAAAGGAGCAACTCGCTCTCTATTCTCATGACCGAATCACGCACCAAAGGCCCCACCTCCTAATTCCATCTTCTTGGGCGTTAGAATTTCAACATATGAATTTAGAGTTTGCACACAACCATTCAGGCCATAGCAGTATTATTTCTTTATTTCTAATAGCAAAATAGATTTGACCTTTTAAAATATTTACTTGGTTATTTCAGTTGATGCAATTTGATGCCTTTTTACCTCATCCAAAACCAGTAACATGGATTTTTATGGAATTTTCACACTGTGCCTGTAAAGACGTACCTCTGGATGCATACTATTTTCCACATATAATGAAAAACAAAAACATTGTTTTTTAATTATATAGTTGGTATCTGTCCTATCGTCTGTGTAAACATCCACAGATTATCAGTTAAGATAGCAAGCCTTTCTTATGGTTCCTAAAATGATAGTTTTCCCTTTACTGCATTCACAAAAATGAAGGTCACCTGACAAATCCCATGTCATTAAAATGAAAAAAATATACAAAACAGCTTCCCTATTGAGGATTTTTAAATGCATAATATCACTTAAGGGTACATAGAAATGAGATAATAAAAAAATTCAATATAAGCACCGTGAAGTCCCTAGAGATCAAATTATGTATATTTGCATAGACACAATACACATTCCTAAAGGATATTATGGTAAAAAAAAAACTGGTTTTGGCCGTTTAAGAAGTGTGTGATATGTAAAATCCTAGGTGGCTTTCTTCTTTCGAGTTTTGAAACTTTTAATACTCTTTCTTCCTTTTTGCTTTTGGGTTCAATAGATTAAAAGGCACTTGGTCATTAAATACCTTTGAAGATAGTTATGTGCAGATTTGACTTTGGGGTACAAATATACAGGAACAATTTGTTAGCTGGGAAGGTGGTAGTATTAAAGAGTAATACTTGAACAAGAATTGCTGGAGGAGGAATTTCCTACTTCAGACAGGCATCAATAGCAGATGGTAGGATCTACTGGGAAATAAATACAAGTATTGGGAAGGGGAATTCTGTATCGTGGCAAATAGAAGACCTGATGCAGCAGAAATCTCTCTCTGGAAACTGAAGTTAAATTGCCCATTAATGTTTTATAAACACTTTTTTTAACGGAAGAGCTAAAAATTAATCAGAAAAGAAGAGGTGTTTTGGATAGCAAGCTTTGTGCAGAAATTTCTCAGGACCTGCTGGAAACAATTGATTATCTCCCCAGAATCTGTAAAATGCAACTTTACAAATAAACTTTTTATGTGGTTTTTTTTTTTTGAGTTTAAGTATTTTTGGATACAACAATGAATAAAATGCTTGAATGTTGTACTGAAGAAAAAAAGAACATATTAAAAAATAGCGTTGATGTTTACTTTTTGTAAGTTACACAGTTTAAGATGTTTACTATTACCTGTCAAAATTTCATTATTAATAAATGAAAAATAAATTTATTAAAAATAGATTCTATGAGCATATGGTTGCTGGGGGTAAGGGACAGTTAGGGTTTGGGAAAGTCATATACACACACTGCTATATTTAAAATGGATAACCAACAAGGACCTATTGTATAGCACATGGAACTCTGCTCAATGTTATATGGCAGCCTGGATGGGAGGGGCACTTGGGGGAAAATGGATACATGTATATATATGGCTGAGTCCCTTTGCCCTTCACTGAAATTGTCACAACATTGTTAATTGGCTATGCCATAATACAAAATAAAAAGTTCAAAAAGTTTTTAAAAATTGATTTTTAATGCATATGTAAAATTAATTAAAAAAGGTTAAAATATGCTCATCATTTTTTTTCTCCAGAGAACCAAAAAAACCTAAGTACCATTACATGGTCACACGAAGACAACTTTCACAGAGGTCCAGAGGGTGCCAATTCCTTCTCCAGGGGATTTTCCCAATCCAGGGATCGAACTAGGGTCTCCTACACTGCAGGCAGATTCTTTACCATCTGAGCCACCAGGGAAGCCCCACAGAGATCCACTCTATCAAAATTCTAATAAGTTTTTGAACATGTTCAGGTTTTTCCTAGAATTGGAGGGAGTTCTCTAAAATTTCATTTTGAAAGTTCACTGGGTAGTTATTAAGCATCTTATTTTAGGATATAAAAACTAGTGGATACCAATATGCTGAAATATATGTATGTATGATTAGATAGCATAAATTTTTGAGGGCTTAAGAGAAACATTTAGCTTAAACATATAAAAGTAAATTAAATACTTAAAATAGACCTGGGAAAATATGTCAGATATCTAACATATAATTGAAGCTGTAATCTAACAAATAGTTCTCCTTATGATCACACATCTGTTATGCATAAAATGGATTTTCTATGAAACCAAGATAAATTTAACATGTCATGTTTACTGAAATATGACATATGAAGGAAACATGAGTGATGAGAACAGGCTTTACAAGTAAAAATCTGTATACAAAATTAATATAAATACTTAAATACCATTATGGGTTGAATTGTATCAATCGAAATCTGCATGTTGAATCCTAGTCCTCAGTACATTAAAATGTGACTGCATTTGGATAGATAAGTTTTTTTTTTAAGATTTTCATGTGATCATAAATTTTTATTTATCCTGGAGAAATTTCTAGGGGTAGAATTGCTGTATCATTTTATAACTATATGTTTGACTTAGAAACTGCTGAATTTTTTCAGAGTGTTTGTACATTTTGAATTTTTCTTTCTTTCTTTTTTTCTTTTTTAAAGAGGCAACTAAGGTTAAATATGGTCAGTTAGGGTGGACCCTAATCTGATATGACCAGTAACCTTACAGGAAATGAAGACAGAGGGAAGACCTGTGAAGCATAGGGAGAAAATGGCTTTCTACAAGCCAAGGAGAATACTCTCAGAAGCCACCAACTCTGCTAACACCTTCGTCTCGAACTTATAGTCTCCAGAATAGTGGGAAAATTAATTCCTCTTGCTTAAGTCACCCGTAATATAGTACTTTGTTATGGAAGTCCAAGCAAACTAATACAAGTACCATAGGAAAAAAATAATTTTAACATAGGAAAGCCAGTTTTTGTTACTTTCATAATAATGACATTATAATGTCATAATGATGGCATGACAATATGTTATATTATACACGATGTCTTAGAAAATCCTGTGCTTCCTTCTATATATTTTCCAACCACTGTTATACTTGGTACACAACCACTTCTGCTATGAAGTTTCTCTACATTTTATATGTGAATTATTCCTTTTACATCCTCTTCTTCCCACCCAACCCCACTCTCTGCCCTATATGTAGCAGCGAGAATGTCTTATTGTCAAAAATGAATTACACAGGAAGTCGAAAGTAAGGCAAGTGTGTGAATTCGATAGACTTAAAAATCTCTCCATGTTTCCTAAAACTCCCTTGGAGGGAATTTCTCCTTTCTTAATGAGCCAATTGTTTTCATTAACCACTAATTACTTTTTCTAAGCATAGGGGTATATGTGACAAAGATGATGAAATTACATGGGAAAATATTCTACTGATAATTGGGAAATATTATACCAGCCAAAAATAGCAAACATCCAGGAGATGATTACTTTAAGTTTGTGTAAAAATTTAAGACCTTAGTCTTGAAGTATCATTATTGTACCATGAAGACTAAAGATAAATTTCAATCACATTGTTTTAAAAGCAAGTCACCAAATTCCACTTGTGATATTTACACTAAAATATAGTTCAAATTTCAGTGATTGTAAATATCATCTTTACCATATTATATTTGTCAAGTGTCAGAGTCTCCCTATATTAATTTATTTAGCCAGTGCATATTGGACTACTGACTACCATCTTCTCTGATAGGTACAAAGTAGATTTCATAGCATCTGTCTAAGCATTATTGAACAGAATGAAATAAACTGTACTCAAACCACTTTCCAAAGAAAGACAAGCTTTAGGTAAAATAGGAATCAGAAAACTACTATTTAGTTGAATTTTCAAGGTTTCAGAAAACTTTTTCACCTGAGAGGTTGTAAGAGTCATAAAATTTCTTGTGACAGGCATTTAGGAAATACAGGATGCTGATGGCTGTAGTCTGGAAACATTCAGATAAACACAAAAGACATGTAAATTGTAGAGCATTTTGAAGAGTCAGCACAACAGGTAAAGAGAAAATTAACTAGAAGACAGATCTACCTGCTCTAGGGAAACCTGATAGCAGTCAAAGATCTTCATTGATGATTCAAAACTAGAAGTTTCTCTCACGTTCTGCTCTCTCAGCAGAATATTGTCGAACCAGTAGACTAATAAAAGTGCATGATTAAAACGACTGTTTATTTGCAAAGCTAGGAGACTGAAAAATATATCCCTTCCTACATCTTCAAAGTCTCCCCCCGGTCAAATGTTGGCTTAACATTTAGACTTGCATAGTCATTTTTAGAACTCAGCCTAATGGCTCAAGCAGTAAAGAATCTGCCTGCACTGCAGGAGACCCAGGTTCGATCCCTGGATCAAGGATCACTGGATCCCTGGGTCCCTTGGAGAAGGAAATGACAACCCATTACAATATCCTTGCCTGGAGAATTACATGGACAGAGGAGTCTGATGGGCTACAGTCCATGGGGTTGCAAAGAGTCAGACACGACTGAGGGACTAACACAACACTTAGAACTCAACTATAAGTTCAGGCATTTTGAAGAGAAATTAAAAGTTAAGTTTGTGAATATTTTAAATTAGCATTTCAAAGAAAACACCCAAAAAGAAGATTAAAAGAGAGAGAGAAGTTGTTGTATGTGTAGGATCTAGTAGGTTTATAAGAAACAATTGAGTGATAAGTGCCATCAATTCAGCTGGGGAAAAATATTAAGTAAATCGGTTATTTGGTCATGTGTACATAAAACTGGATTTATTACACAATCCAAACTCATTCTTTAGCTTTGTCTCTACATACAAGGAGTCAGAGAACATCATTGTTGAGAGTATGGGCTCCAGAGATGGGCTTTGTGGGTTCAAAAACACTAGCTGGCTAGTTATCTTTGGAAATTTAGCCTAAGACTTGGTTCATTCATCTGTTAAAGGGGAAACTAACATTACCCCCTCATCAACTTGCTGGAGAATTAGATGATCAATGTATGTAATGTATTTCATGGAGGGCCTGGTGTAAGTAAACAATTAATACGTGACAACCATAATTATTTACAGCCATCATAATCAAACCAATTTTCATTCACACCTGAAGAAAACAAAATCCTCAAAGGCAAAAACAAAAAACAAGAAACAGAGCAAAAGATATATACATTTAAAATATATATTTGGCATTACAAAATGGATTTAATAGCCTAAAATTTTCATTCTTGGCCTCACAATGACAGAATACCTTAATGAAATGCCTAGATTAGGAATTAAGAAAGTCATTCTATATCAGACAAGAAATTGTAAAGGAAGAGAAACACCTAATATTTTATAACTCTTGGAAGGCGTTATTTCCACGTGTGATTAGATACCGTATCCTCCCGTTTATAAATTGTCTCATAATCTATATGGTACTTGAATATTTTCTTGGAGTTTTCAATTTTAATGACTATTCATTTTATTCTAGAATTAACGATGAGTTCATTTTCAAACTTTCTGCTCTCCCCCCAACCAGTTCTAATTTGCAGAATATTAGCTCATTATTTTTGCCTCCTTCCTTCCAAAGTATTTGAAATACATAAGACAGGGAAAAAAGTTCTCTTTTCTAGTCATCATACCAACTGTCAGTACACCCAACTTGTTTTACCATAAAATAGTATACAGTGATTTTTAAAAAGCACTGGGAGAACTATTCAATGTCTTTTTAATCCAAGAAAAATTAAGGACAGCTGTGGAGGCTGGATACTAGGAAAATGAGGTAAGATTCCAGGTGCTGTCTCTGGCTGCCAGATCTGTAAAACAATATTGTAGTAAAATAAATAAATAGATAGATAAATAAACATGGCTCTTTTAATTACTAAGCAGGCAAGTTCTGGTAAAAGGTGTGTCACGCCCCACACAAGGGCTCCACAATGTAGTTTTTAATTTCCTAACTTGTGTCCATCAGTGTGATGGCTGCCCATGAGATAGAAGACCAGCTGTCTTGGACATAATTGCAGCAGGCGAGTTTCAAGAACTGTAGGTGGTATTATTCCGTCTTATTTCATTTCCTTTATTGTCTTTCAGGATTTTTAAAAGCATGTTTGAGTGTGAAAAAAAAAAAGCTTAAAATAAATTTCTTGAAAATATTCATTATAGTCCTCTTTCAGTTTCATCACTTCGGGCTGTAGTCAACAACTCTGAACTAAGATAAAAGGTCCATACTTCCTCACAGAGTCCATTTCACTCTGTGTGTGAATCAGCATGTATTAATGTCCTATGACTAATTTTTAGGAGTCTTTAACATAAAATAAACAGGAAAATTGAGTCTCTTTGGATCAAAAGATGAGGTACACAGGGTACCTCATACATGTACACTTGAGCTCAAGTGCACTGGTTCTTAGGCTTCAAGAATAATTCTAAAAATTTCTCAGATCCCATAGGGCACATGACTAGGAATCAAGCCATGATGTAAAGGAATGCTCAGCATGAGGACTCAGTTTCAGTTGAATAAGCCTAAGTTTATTCAAGAAATAGTAGACCAGCTTTCTCCAGAAGCCATCAACTGCCTGAAAGCATGGACAGAAAAACAGTATTGTGGTCCAACAAGGTGGACGGCAATAGAAATGATAAGGGATTCCACATATGTGTGTTAATATATGACATTTGTTTTTATTTTTATGACTTACTATATTCTGTATGACAGACTCTAGGTTCATCGACATCACTACAAATGACCCGATTTCAGTCCTTTTTATGGCTGAGTGATAGTCCATTTTAAGCTGATTCAAGCTATTGTACACCAAAAACTAACACAACATTGTGAAGCAATTATCCTCCAATTAAATAAAAAAATGTAAGGGAAAGAGGGCATTAGGAAGGAAGGTTAACAGCCTTGTAAAAGATTGGCCATGAGTCAGTGAAGGAAAGGAAAAAGGGTGATGATCTCTAAGACTCTAGGAAGTGCTTGGAGGGATTGAAATCAGGATAAAAAAGCACTTAAAGAAACCAACAACAGGGATATTGAGAATTCAAGGAAGAGATTATTTTAAGATGTGAGATTTTAGAAAAGGTTCTGAATGATGATAACATCAAGATGATGGTCTTGCCTAGTGAAAACCACCACAGAATAGAAGTGAGGGTGGCTAAAATTAAGGAGATGAAGGAAAAGTGAGGTATAGGTGCTGGAAATATCATCTATGTGTGTATTGAAGATGATGTTGGGGAAAGAGGTGTAGAGAAAGACTATAATCCAGGCTCTGCAACAATGTAAGACATTGGAGATTCATCCCAGATCCTTACTAACCAAAATGGTGACCAAGGAAGAATATTAAAAATGGATCACGTGAACTTTAAAGAACAATGCTGGAAGAAAAAGGGTCAGGGATTCGTTCCAAGACATTTCCCTCTCTGCTTCTTCTGCTACTGGCCTGTCTCCTACCCAGCCAAAGATTCTTGACATTAAAGTTTTGGTCACTCAGTCATGTCCAACTCTTTGCACCCCCGTGGACTGTAGACCTCCAGGCGCCTCTGTCCATGGGATTCTCCAGGCAAGAATACTGGAGTGGGTTGCTATTCCCTTCTCTAGGCTCATCTTCCTGACCCAGGGATCAAACCTGCATCTCCTGCATTGCCGACAGATTGTTTACAGTAGAGATTCTTGACCTCAAACCTGCTTCTTTAGATTAGAGGACACATGAGTAAACATTCTCACCAAAAGACACCGCTGAAATGAGCTATGTTACCTGGTAAGGAAGAGCATTATATTTAAATCACCTTCTACCTTCTCATGCTAACTTGCAAATTAGTTAATTTTCTATTTGGAGGGTTCTGATATCCTACATTCAAAATAAAGAGATATCAGAGTTTGGAGTGGGAGGAATACTAAAACAAGAGCAAAAGAACCTTGGGGATATTTGTCTTAGTTTCCTAAGGCTATCATAATAAAGTACTACCACAAACTGGATGGTGTAAAACAATAGAAATATGTTTTCTCACAGTTGTGGAGACTAGAAGTCAAAAATCCAGGTGTCTGTGCAACACGAGAGTTGAGGTAGGATCTTTCCCTGCCTCTTCTAGCTTCTGCTCCTGGATGGCAATCCTTGGCTTTCCTTGATTTGTGCCTGCATCACTTCAATCTCTGCCTCTATCATCATATGGCTTTCTGTGTGTCTGTGTCTGAGGCCCAATTTCCTGGTTTTATAAGGACACCAGTCATACTGGATTAAAGGCCTGTTCTATTTTCAGTATGACCTGTGCTATCATGATTTATACTAGGAAATATATATTTGGTGTTTGATCCCTACTCTAGCAGAGCTACTGAGACCCTTGGAACTCCCCAGGCTAAAAAAGATTTTTAAAGCCTTTTGGTTATGTGAATGAGGTGACTTTTGGACCACACCTAAGGATGGATGCCGGATGCAAAAAGACCCAACCTTGTAATCAGAGGGCTGGAACTTTCAGTCCCACTGCCCAACTTCCAAGGTGGAGAAAGGGGCTGCAGATTGAATCAGTCACTGATGGCTATTGATTTAATCAATCATGACTATGCAATGAAACCTCCATAAAACCCCCAAAAGACAGGCCTTGGAGAGCCTATGGGCTGGTGAACATTGGCAGGTTTGGGGAGCATGGTGCGGCTGGAGGGGACATAGAAGCTTCACACCCTCTCTCATACCTTGCCCTGTGCATCTCATCCATCTGGCTGTTTCTGTTACATCCTTCTATAACACACTGGTAATCTAGTAAGTAAAATGTTTCTCTGAGTTCTTTAAGCCACTATGGCAAATTAACAGACCCAAGAAGGGGATTATAGGAACCTCTGATCTGAAAGTTTTGGTCAGAAGCACAGTTGACATCCTGGACTTTTGATTGGGGTCTAAAGTGTGTGTGTATGTTGGGAGGGAGCAGTCTTGTGGGACTGAACCCTTAACCTGTGGGATATGATGCTATCTCAGGATAGATACTGTCAGAATTGAGCTGAGTTGGAGAACACCCAGCTGTCTGGAGAATTATTGGAGGGGTGTGGAAAACACTGTAGTTGGGTGCAGAATTCTTAGACCCCCCATCTTAACTAATTATATCGGCAAAGACTCTATTTCCAAATAAGATCACATTCCGCGGTGCTGGAAGTAGGACTTCAACAGATATTTTGAAGGAACACAATTCAACTCATAGCAGCATATTAGGAAAGAAACCTCAGAGGCCAGGCTGGGGAGCAAGGATAAGGCATGGAGAACCAAATGGGTGTCAGCCCATGTTGTCATTCCTGGATAACAAAGCACCAGAAACTAACGGTGAGATCTGAAACTGAGAAATGTTACTAAAAGGGT
Source organism: Odocoileus virginianus (assembly GCF_023699985.2). Lineage (NCBI taxonomy): Eukaryota > Metazoa > Chordata > Mammalia > Artiodactyla > Cervidae > Odocoileus > Odocoileus virginianus. Next base: position 60,351,627 of record NC_069681.1, on the reverse strand, counting down.
AGGATGCATGCAGAAATGGGATAGGATAATGCAAACCATAACCAAAACTAAAATCAGAAATAAAAAAAAAAGAAAAGAAAAATAAAATTTTGTGTATTTTAATTAGAAATTAGAGCAAATATGTCAATTTAATTCAATATTCGGATATATATTTGAGGGGGGGTTAGTCCTTTGTAATTGATTGCTCCATAAGTATGTCTGATTGCAAATCTGTGTTAGTCCAGTCACACAGCATGATAGGTAAGAATAAGCCCTAGAGCCAGGATACTTGGCATGAAAATTGTCCCATTACCTTTCAGCTGTGAGAACTTAGGCAAGCTTCCTGCTACTCAATTTGCTTATCTGAAAAATTAGTGACTATCACATAAGATCTTTGTGAAGATTAATTATGTTAACCTATGTAATCTGTATCTGGCTCATAGAAAGTGTTGAAAATATATTCATTATCTATATATTTTTATTTTAATTGAGTACCTCATTTTCATAAATAAAATTCTTGACTTATATTAACTTAAATATAACTATGGGCTTCCCAGGTGGCGCTAGTGGTAAAGAACCTCCCTGCCAATGCAGGAGACATGAGATGAGAGTTTGATCCCTGGGTCAGGAAGATTCCCCTGGAGGAAGGCATCACAATCCACTCCAGTATTCTTGTATAGAATCTCATGGACAGAGGAGCCTGGCAGGCTATGGTCGATTGGATAGCAAAGAGTTGGACATGACTGAAGCAACTTAGAAGCAGCAGCCAATATAACTACAGTGAATACAATTAAGTTGTTAAATTCTATTTCAGCTTAAAGTCTTTTATTAAGCACATAAGGTAGCTTTTCTGTTTTTTATGAAAAATAGTGGGGTTTTTTTGCATAGGTTTAAAATAAATTATTACATAGCATCTCCATTAAAAAACTAGAATATGGCATTTATTAAAAGATACTTATTAATTAGCCTTTTCATGTACTTTAAGAATCCTGCCTTTTTTGTCTGTTGTATTATATATTCTAAGTGATCAAAATAATAGTAAACATTAGTAAGATAACACTGATCATTTACTGTCATTTGACCAAGCTCGTTATAAACATTTCCTCATTAAATCTACGAAACAGTCCCGTTGTGTTATATATGCTGCTGGTGGTGGTGGTTTAGTGGCACAATTGTGTCAGACTCTTGCAACCCCATGGACTGTAGCCTGCCAGGCTCCTCTGTCCATGGGATTCTCCAGGCAAGAATACTGGAGTGGATTGCCATTTCCTTCTCCAGGGGATCTTCCCAACCCAGGAATCCAACCCCTGCCTCCTGCATTGCAGAAGATCTCCTGCATTGCAAGGGGATTCTTTACCACTAAGCCATCAGGCGAGCCCTGTGCTATGTATATCTTAGTGTTAATCTCTTTTTAACTCTCTTTTTTAAATGAGATCAGTGAAGCAGAGTGGTTTGGTGATTTTCCCAGCGTCATACAGCTAGCAAGTGGTTTAGTGAGAACTCAAGCCAGTTTTGGGCTTCCCCGGTGGCACTACAGGTAAAGAACCTGCCTGCCGGTGCAGGAGACATAAGAGACACAGGTTCGATCCCTGGGTTGGGAAGATCCCCTGGAGGAGGGCATGACAACCCACTCCAGTATTCTTGCCTGGAGAATCCCATGGACAGATGGAGCCTGGAAGGCTACAGTCCATAGGATTGCAAAGAGTCAGGCAAACCAGTTTTACTTGATAAGAAAGTCTGGAATCTTAGCCTCTTTGCTTTATTACCCCCATTTGGGGGCCTCATTTTTATACATAGAGATTTTTAAAGAAATGAAATATATGGACAATTCAAACATTTTTTCTAAAATCATCTTTTTTTTGTAGATTTTTTATCAGATAACCATAGGACTAAAATATGTTTTATGAGCATAATTTATTTTCAGTATATCTAGAAATTATATTAAGTGAAATTATTAGTTCCTCTGTAAGGATTTCTCATTAAAAAAAAATTCTTCCCTTTCAGAAACATTTAAAGAGCAACTGCTGGCAATGACAAACGCTATTCATATTATTACCTTACAAAGTAAAGCCTTGGTCTAGAAAATTTTCTAAGTCAAAAGGCCAAAACTATTGTCTTCCTGTCTTTACTTTTGCAATGTTTTTTATCTCAATAAACCATGAAACAACACCCTTGAACCCTACCTTCCATGGAACTTTAATACCTGTTCTCTTTCAGATTTGTTTAGAACTGCTTTCTACCTCTGTCTCTGAGCACATGCTGATTAAAATGTTTTAATTAAAATTATGACTACTACAGAAAAATTATTGAGCAATTCTTCAGGATGAAAATGCTTAGTGTTGGAAGACTAATTCCACTGTTCATGTTTCTACTGAGCAATATTTTCTAAAAGGTTAACCTTTGTGTTGTGTAATATTGGATTTAGTCCCAACAGCTTGAAGGTATTGTTTTTAAAACAAGGCCAAGCAAGCAGAAAAGTTTGTACGATGATACAGATTTGATCAGCTCTTAAACAAAACAAGTTCAGCCAGGTTGGTCTGTGCAGTTATTCTAGAACTGAATCCTATGACTTTCTTCCACAGTCATCGTGCTGAGAAAAAGTGAATTTTGTTATATTTCAAAACTTTTTAGAAGGAAGAGGCAACATGATTGCCTGGTTCAGTGTCTGCCGTCTGCACGCAAACACTGGAGACACACTGGGATGAAATCCAAGTTACTTAGCACTGTAGCACAGCAAAAAGAGTTTCACTAACAGAAGTCAGTAAGATTACTTCTTAATAAGAATGGGCTCCTGTTTCCTACTTGATGAAGCTCTCTGCAACATAAAAGCCTTACTACTTCCTTTTGAAGGGCTCTCCTCTTTGCCTGATACAGCCCTCCTGTTCGCAATGCAAAAATCCTGGGAGGACCATCTTGGGACCACCTGGGGAATTCATTACGTTTGATGCTCCTAATCAAGGATCAAACTTTAACCCAGCCGGGCATTCACTTGAACTACAGAGTGGCCTGTTTAAAACCTGTTTTGTTTTTTCACAAAAGCAGAAATCCATAAAGTGAGTTCAGTCCTGTGCTTCTCAAACAGTAGTGTATATACAAATACCCTGGGGATTTTGCTCAAATGCAGTAGGTCTGTGCTGAAGCTTGAGGTTCTGAACTTCTATCAAATTTTAGGCAATAAAGATGCAATGTTGGTCAATGGATCCAGCAATGGATGTTAGTCTCTTCTCTTATCTTTTTAGGCAAGACCATGACTTTGCCACACTAGCCAGGTGACAACCTGCCTTGATTTTAAAGAAATTGTCTATAGATTGTACATTTTTCCCCTGATTCAAATTCAACAAACCCTGAAGGAGGACTAAATTCTTTCTTATAGTTATACTACTTCTTCCATAAAACAGCTTGTAGCCAGTTTTCCTGCCTTCTACCTAATGGTTTTCTATTTTCAGTGTAACTGTACTTGACTTCTATCTCCTGGTTATCTAGTTTTTATATAGTACTGTTTTTCTGTTAATCACAGACTCCTGATATTTCCTTTCTTCCTCTCTTCCCTTTGGTAACCATACATTTGTTTTCTATGTCTGCAGGTCTATTTCTGTTTTGTAAATAAGTTCATTTTGCTTAGATTCTACATATAAGTGGTATCATATGATATTTGTCTTTTTCTGTCTGGTTTACTTCATGATGATAATCTCTAGGTCTATCCATGTTGCTTCAAATGGCATTCTTTCTTATGAATGAATTCTTTCTTATGGCCAAGTAATATTCCATCACACACACACACACACACACACACACACACACACTCACACACACACACACACACACTCACACACACACACACACACACATACACACACACCACATCTACCATGTGATCCAGGGATCTCACTATCTCACTTCTGGGCATATATTCAAAGAAAATGATAATTCAAAAAGATACATGCACCCTAATGTTCATTGCAGCACTATTTATAATAGCGGAGATATGGAAGCAACCTAAATGCCCATAAATAGATGAATAGATAAAGAGTGATATTAAGATGCCCATCTTTTATTTCACCCAGAGCAATCTGAATTCAGATTTAGTCTCACTGGCAATATATTCCCTTCAAACATTCACCGGAGGCTTCTAATGCTCCTTCCTAGATCAGCTGTCCCGCTGAGGATTTCCAGAGCTGTCAGCCTCTGTTCTTTTATCATGACCACTTTGGAGACTAAACAGCTGTGCAAAGAACTTTGGCCATGACTTTGAGAGTCTATAGCAGACAATTCTGTACTCAGTAGAGGGAAAGACAATCAGCATCATTGTCTCAGAGCCTTAATTACGTAGACAAACTTGTACCAACTAATTCAACTTAATGTTGCTTCATTTAGTTATGTCACTTCATTAATGTTCATAGATACCTTTGAAGTTACAGCTGGATACTACATACCAGGAAGCATTAGAAATGTGGAAAGGATCATTTTGTAGCTTTTACAAGCTTTACGGTACCATTTAAGAACATTAAAGTATACATTCCCTTCCAACCTTGAGTATTAATATTATATAAAATCAATATCTCTGAGTTTTGAAGAATGCCAATTTAAGGAAAAAAATACTTTTCCTGTTTTAAATAATTTGTAAGAGTGTTTGAAATAATGTGTAAGTGTACTTGAAACTAAATATTAAAAAAACTTATGTCATGGCATTGGGCCCCATTACTTCATGGCAAATAAAAGGGGAAAAGGTGGAAGTAGTGACAGATTTCCTCTTCTTGGGCTCTAAAATCACTGCAGATGGTGACTGCAGCCATGAAATCAGAAGACAATTGTTTTTTTGGCAGGAAACCTATGATAAACCTAGACACAGTGTGTTGAAAAGCTAAGATACTACTCTGCTGACAAAGGTTCATATAGTCAAGCTATGGTCTTCCCAGTGGTCAGGTATGGTTGTGAGAGCTGGAACGTAAAGAAGGCTTAGTGCCAAAGAATTGATGCCTTTGAATTGTGGTGCTGGAGAAGACTCCTGAGAGTCCCTTGGACAGAAAGGAGATCAAACCAGTCAATCTTAAGGTGCATCAACACTGAATATTCATTCAAAGGACTGATGTTGAAGCTGAAGCTCTGGTATTTTGGTCATCAGATGTGAACAGCCAACCCATTGGAAAAGTCCCTGATCCTGGGAAAAATCAAGGGCAGAAGAAGAGGGCATCAGAAGATGAGATGGCTGGATGTCATCATCAAAGCAATGGACGTGAACTTTGGCAAGCTTCAGGAGAAGATGAGGGACAGGGAGGCCTGGCGCCCATGGGGTTTCAGAGTTGGACGTGACTGGGGGACAGAACAGGAAGTGTGCTTGAGCCTCTGTAATGAGGCATTTGTTTTGCAATAATGTTATAATACTGTTAGAATTAGATAATCTCTGTGATATTCATAGATCTCAAATTATCTTATTAGAACTATAATTTGTGATAAAAACTTGAATAACAGATTTTTCCAAATAATGAATATAATATTGCTTCCAAAACTCCTGCTTCTAATTTGAAGTACTGTGGCTCAGAAAATATCCAGTTAAAAAACATGCTAATGATTAAGAAACTCTTAATGATTAAAAGACCTCCCATGAAACTAACAAGGGCATTTTAGTGGATGAGCTGACTAGCTGGAGAGGACTTACTATCCACCAAAGCATGAAATTTCCAAAGGAAACCCCCCCACGGCATCCCTTTCATCCACAGGGTTTATTCCAGAGGATCATTGGTAGTTCTAATAGGCTGTGAGAGGAAGACAGGAATAAAATCCCATCAGGTAGGATCAGCTTACATTATTCAAAGCTTAATATTTATCATAAATTCATAGGGTCCTGAGATTATTGACTTTTGAGGAATAAGATTTTCATAATTTAAGGAGTCATGCAGATTTTCTGCATGAAATGTAGCCTTACAAGTGGTTTTACATGAGAAGATAAAAAGTACCAATTAACAGAAGCAGTAAAAAAAAAAAAAAAAAGACACATCCATATACTCACAGTATATACCTGGAAGGAATTATCATATATTAACATTTTAAGGTTAAAAGTAGCATGTCTGGTTCTCAACCAAAACACAATTTTTATACTCATTTTAGAATTAAGAAAGTGACACATAATCTTTATTGTTTCTTATACACTTTGGGAATGTGAGAAAAACATATTTTTAATATTTTTTCCTGACACCAAATTTGTACTTGTAAGTAGTAAACTTCATTGAGTACATACCCAGAGTTTCTCCAGATCTCTCCATGTTGGTACTACAGTGTCACAAAAAGAGTATGACTGAAATTTCACTGGTTCTGCCACCCCTAAGGCAGCCCTTGCTACCCAGGGGAGTTTTTGGGTTGCCAGGCATTGGTCTCTTGGTCTTGTGATCTGTGCTTTTTTTTTTTTTTTTTTGCCCTGTTTCATTAGAAGTCGTCCCTGGTGGTGGTAAAGAAAGAATTCGGCTGCCAACGTAGGAAATGCATGAGACAAGTGTTCAATCCCTGGGTTGGAAAGATCCGCTGGAGGAGGAAATGGCAACCCACTCCAGTATTCTTGCCTGGAGAATCCCACAGACAGAGGAAGATTGTGGGCTGTAGTCCATGGGGTTGCAGAGTCAGATACACTGAGGGACTGAGCATGCACACACACACACACACACACACACACACACACACACACACGAGTGTCTGGGCAATGCAAAAGAGATCAGGAAAATGATGTTTTCATCCAAGAATTCCCAAGGGACAGGAAAATAATCCCTCAGCTCAAGTGTGGCAGGCAGGCCCCAGCACTGGGAGCAGTCCTTCATCTACCTCTGGCTCTGCCAACCTCACTTAACTTTTCCTCAAGGCCACTAGGGCAACCAGAAATGACTCTGGCAGCCCCTGTTTCTTTTAGTCATGAGGAAAAACTATCTTTTATACTAATAAGTACAAAATTGACCTCTTAGAGAAATTAACCCACCAAATAATCAAAGTAGGATATGGCTCAGTGTAAAGTACATGCTTTGTATTGGTTCAGCATGAGTCAAAGGAAATTTACAAATAGAGGTTATTTAATACAGTATCTGTGTGTTGCAGTCCATGGGGTTGCAAAGAGTCAAGCATGATGAATACATCTAATTTTGAATATCAATAGTAGAAATTTTTGTTTACTTAGATTCTTTTCAAAATACCTATACATACAAGCATATGTTAAATTTTATAAATAAATTTAAGTTACATGATTGAATATATGTCATTTTCACATTCTCATAGTTTTGTAACATGTGATTATAATGTGAGATAGGAAAGAAATGCATACAAATGCAATCAGAACTTACAGAATGCAGTCTGGAAATCAAGGAATGCTTCACTATAAAGATACCATTTGTGTTAGGGTTTGGATGATAAATAGGAGCTTCAAAAGAGAAAAGAAAACTTGGGGTGGTCTGGGTAGGAAGAAGGAGGAGGGGACAGGAGTGTAAAGGTACACATGTCTTATGAAGATATTTTAACCCTGGGATTTTCCAAAGCCAAATAAAGATTTGACAGCAGTTAGTTTACTTTGTAAAGCAAATAGGTGGGATATGAGTGGAAGAAAAGAAATCGTACAGTGAGAAAGAGGAAACGCCACTGCAAGGGAGCATCCCTGAACGCCTGACAACCATGGGTAACAGGCCCTCAGGAACATGTGGACTGTACTTCAGATTTGTCATCTCAGCACATGGAACAGGGCTCTATTTACTGCCCTCCAAAGGTCAATGTTGTGCGAGGTGTCTTAATTCCCTTGGATAAGCAGATTCCCCCGGGTTCCTCAAGTACAGGTGGCAGAGAAACCTCAGGGTGGGAAATGAGAAAGATTCTGGGCAGTGGAGTGAGATGTCAGGGGATAACTGCACAACTGGCTACTGCAATGAAACAAAATATCAGATCAAAGGGATGTGAGGCTGAGAGACTATATATCAGTAATGTGTGTGTAAAACTCAGAGAGAAAATCTAAAAAGTTAAATTGTGGGTATACTGTGAAGGACCAAAAAAAAAAAAAAATGCTTTGTGAAAGCAGCTTGATCCTGTAGTCAATTAAGATGATCAAAGATTTTGAGAGAGAAAACTGACTCAATTATATTTGTGGTTTAATGAGATAACGCTGGTATTAGTAGTTGTTTATTTTTGGCAAATATATGGAACTTTCCTTCATGCCAAGCATATGCTAATTTTTGAGTATATTGTGAAAAACAAGAGGAACAAGATGATCCTGCCTTTCCAGGTCTTCCAGCCTATGGAGGAAGTGAAATTCACAAGCCACTGCAATAAACCGGGATAAGTCTTAGAACAGGACATATGGGTGCCATTGGAGCCCATAGCAGAAGTCCTTGGAGTAGGCTTGGAGTTCAGAGCAGGCTTTCCAGCACAGCTGACATTAACCTGATATTGAAGGGTGAGTGGAGTCAGCTGTATGAAAATGGAAAAGAGGAACGGCCCGGGGGGGCGGGGCATTGCCCAAGGAAGATGGAGGCAGGGGTATCAAGAGCGGTGTGTGCCTGAGGAGGTGCCGTGAGATACCTGGAGAGGTAGAGAAGGACCAGTCTGTACAACACTTTTGAAGATTATTTAAAAAAAAGAAAAAAGTCAAGAATTACTGAACTCAATGAACAAAAATGTTGTGAATCATCTTTGTTCTTTAGTGCAAATAAATTAACTTTTATTTGGATTCTGCCTAGGCATTCCAAGCCATATTTTCAACAAATTGGCTTTTGGCAGATAGAATGGAGCCAGTTTTCTCAGTTCAGAGCTCACCAGAGTAGACACTCAGACAGCCACCTCACGGCCTGTGGGGTGGACTTCCTCCTCCATGCCTGGGATCACAAGGTACATGATGGTAAATGGCATCACATCAGACTCTGGAAAAGATGCTGAAATTTTTATAATAATTTTGAAAGAGCCCTTCAATCTGTCCACTCTTATGTTCCTTCTTTCATCCCATATAACAAGCAGGCCCGGCTTCCTCTATATTTATCTCCTATTTTATCGTCTTCTTGTGCATCTATAAATAGAATAAATCTGCTCTTTTCCTGGTGACTCTGGGTGTTTGTTGTCTACTTCTATCTTTCCTGAGGGAAAAATATGACACACAACTCAGACAGGAAATGTCTCTCTGCTACATTTTAGAACCATTAGAAATTCACAGAGGGTCATGTGGAAGAAAAGACTGTTTGCTTTGCATTGACTGTAGTTTACAAGAGCAAACGCAATGTTCCAGGAATGTTGGAAATGTATGTGATGTTAAATTTGAGGTCATTCTCTCACTTGTCAGAACATGGCTTCCAGTCCAAAGTTCCAAAACTATAGAGGCCTGTGAAATACTTGGAGAGGTTCCAAGGAGAGCAATGAAAGTGATAAAGGATTTGAAGGCTCATACCTTTGAGGGAAGGCTAAAAGAACAAGAATTATTTCTCCTCTAAATGAGAAGTCAGAGATAATTTAACAATCTTCAAGAATATGAAAGGTTTTATGGGTAGAGCAATGGTGTCCAAATCTAGGGAAGTTTGAGCAGTGGGGCCTGGGCACAGAGAAGGCCTGCTGACAGAGAGGGCTGCTGTGTGTTGGCAAGGGGTATTTCACCACAGAAAACTCTTCTTCTGAGGCCCAGAAGGTTTGCTATTACTACCAGGGAGGTGTCATGTACTGCCTTGCATGAGCACTGGGGTAAAATAAATGACTTCTAAAAATCTCTAAATTCAGTAGTTTTCAGGTTTTTAAAAGGTCTTCCATTTGAAGGGACTCTAAGGGCAAATAAATTATTGGCCAAGACTTTATCTTACACTTTCTAGAAATAGTAACACATCCTGATTATATCCTGGTAATATGTGCAAGCAGAATTCCAGAAGCTCCTATCATGTTACCAGTTTACCAGTCTTATACATAATTATGTACAATACACATATGCACAATATATACATGATACACAATCATCATGTTGTACTTCTATAGTACTTACAAAAATATTTTTATCCCTATATTCTCTAGGTCATCTCTATTCCTCTGATCTCTTACAATCTGATGAAATACTGTTGTCCTGAACCATCTCAGTCTTTCACTCTTAAAAACTGAGGATGATAAATATATGGTCTAATAATTCAGGTGAAATAGACATTCTTCCATTTCAGGAGCAGAATCTATGCAGAGAGACACCTGCACATTTTGAGAAGTATACGAAGTTATAATTTTATGACAGATAGCAGCATAGCATTCCATTTACAATCTTTTTACAAAGGTGGATGATAACAGAAGCTAGGACAATACAATAAAATACTATGTCTGCAATAAAAAGTCAGACTTCACTCTCCTGAAATGGGCTCATGCAGATCACTATATCTCTGTTTACGGGGGATTTTAAGATAGTCACAAAACAAAACTGCCAAGCATGAAAGAATAATTCCTTTAACAGCTGTTCAGGAAGGTCAAAAACACAGAAACTACTGAAGGTTACAAAAGTATAGCGAGAACTCTTGGGAGTTGAGCTCCATTGCAATGGAAATTTCAGAATCATCTTCTGGTTGTGCCCGCCAGATGTGAGCATGCTTGTTGATTGTTTGCAAGATGTTAAGAGTCCAGTTCTGCCAGCTGACTTTCCACCTCCTGCCATCGCGACTGAGGGGACAGAGTTCATAAATAAAAGCACAGATGTCTCTGATGCTTCAATCAAAAGAGAAACAAACACAGATCAATAGGAACAATCTGACACCAATATCCCAATTTCTGTCCAGACACCAGCAATAGGAAGGCGATTGTCCACAATCTTGAAAATTTGTTCTCCAAATGCACTATTGACAGAAAAGATGGACATAATAAGAAATCAAATGAAGCTGAATAAATACCTGTACTGAGGGACAGACATGAAAACTACATTTGATGAAAAATAGCCAAAAGGGGGGAAAAAAGCATAGATCAAAAGGTCATCATATGAAACATTGCTGTTTTTGTGGTTCGTGACTCTGGATTGAAATATAAAATCAGCCTAAAGTCAGACTTGTTTTTTCTTTGCTATTTAGGTTGAATAGATTTCTCTCTACTTTTGAACTGATAGAGCTTTGCCTGTCTTACTTTAAAAAAAATTCTCAATGAAACCCAAATTTTATGAAATATAAGGAATGAGGTAGTGTAATTTTGACTTTGAGGTCATCTTGAGGAACTCCCAATGTAAATAGTTTCTGCAATTCTGTTTAAGAGCATAGAGGTGATTAAAAGAGAAATTAATATTAGTCGGTGTACTGTGACCATCAACATGTTTGTCAAGGTGGGTCCTTGAGTTCCTTATTTGTTAACCTCATCTGATCTTGAATTTCATAGGTTCTGTGTTGTTCTTTCTAGCAGTCCAGCATTACCTCAATATTCCAAAAGCCTCAATGACTTCATACTGTTAAAACCATATTTGATTACTTTTGTTAATAAAAAAAGAATAAAGGTGTGTTTGGACTGTAAAAATTGCTTCTCATGTGAACAAACGGCAAAAAAACACAACTTCTCACAGATCCTGCTTACAATTTGGAATTTTTCTCTATGAGAGGGCTGCTGACTTACAAAGCAAAAACCAGCACTGAAGGAAATTAGCCAAGCTTTGACAGAGATTATTTTAAATTCCTCAGGTGGAGCAATCTAGAAATGTCCTGTTATAAAATGTCCTCTCTGAATAAAAAAAAAGTAAACAATATAAGTGAAGGACTTGAAACACTTTCATACTTGACAAATTTCTTAATCCTAAGAAATCACCATTTTAATTATCATGCCCATTTTGGGGATAAGGAACATCAAGGTAATTTATCAAAAGTCACCTCGGTGGCCTAATTTGAGCCCCACAAAAATTGCTTACTCAAACTTACGCATATATTCAGAGAATGGTCAGTCTGAGCATGCCCTATCACAAAGATGCATTGGCAACAAACAGTATTCCCCTCCTTGAAACATTATGATAAAGAGAATTTGTCTTCCTAGGAAAGTTCTGTATGTACCACTTTTCCAAAAGAACGGTTATAGTTCTAATAATTTCTACCATGATGCATCTGAAAGAAAATGCATTTGGTGCTTCCTTTGGAGCATAGGAATATACCCTCACTAAGGGTCAATTTCTCCCTTCATTCATGGTCAGTGGGAACAGGGCCCCTACTAATTCCACCCAGCTCTAACAGACTAGTAGCTCATGGGAGGGGACTCCCTGAAGTATATTTGAATTACAATGTTGTGTTAATTATTGCTCTGCAGAAAAGTGACTCAGTTATACACATTTTTTTTCATATTCTTTTCCATTGTGGTTTATCACAGGATATTGAATATGGTTCCCTGTGCTGTACAGTAGGACCTTGTTTTTTATCCATTCTTTATATGCCAGTTTTCATCTGCTGTCCCAAACTCCAATCCAATCCTCCCTCACTCCTATCCCTATGGCAGCCACAAGTCTGTTCTCTACATCCTTGATTCTGTTTCTGATCACAGATCAGTTTCATTTGGCTTTCTCTGATTGACTTGTACTTTGTACTGTACTTGGTATGATAAATCTCTAGTTGCACCAGTACTGCTGCAAATAACATTATTCTTTTCTTTTATATGGCTGAGTGGTATGCCATTGTATATATGTACCATATCTTCTTTATCTACTCATCTGTCAATGGACGTTTAGGGTTCTCTTTTCTCCACACCCTCTCAAGAATGTATTGTCTACAGACTTTTTAATGATGACAGCTCAAGTAGGCAAACAGGAAGAGAACAAATACTTCCTACCTCTGCTTTTTCTTCTACTCAGGCCCTCAACAGATTGGATGATGTTCATCCACGTTGGGGAGGGTCGTCTATTTGAGTGCACAGAGTCAAATGCTAATCTCAAACAGAAAACATTCTCACAAATGTAGCCAGAGTTCAGTTCAGTTCAGTTGCACTGTCTTATCCAACACTTAGCAAAACCATGAACTGCAGCACGGCAGGCTTCCCTGTCCATCACCAACTCCCGGAATGTATTGCTGCTCAAACTCATGGCCATCAAGTTGGTGATGCCATCCAACCATCTCATCCTCTGTCATCCCCTTCTCCTCCTGCCTTCAATCTTTCCCAGCATCAGGGTCTTTTCAAATGAGTCACTTCTTTGCATCAGGTGGCAAAAATATTGGAGTGTCAGCTTTAGCATCAGTCCTTCCAATGAATATATAAGACTGATTTCCTTCAGGATTGACCGCGTTTGATCTCCTTGCAGTCCAAGGGACTCTCAAGAGTCTTCTCTGACCCCACAATCCAAAAGCATCAATTATTCAGTGCTGAGCTTTCTTTATAGTCCAACTTTCACATCCATAGATGACTACCAGAAAAACTATAGCTTTGACTATATGGACCTTTGTCGACAAAGTAACGTCTCTGCTTTTTAATATGCTGTCTAGGTTGTTCATAGCTTTTCTTCCAAGTAGCATCTTTTCATTTCATAGCTGGAGTCACCATCTGCAGTGATTTTGGAACCCCAAAATGCAGTATCTCACTGTTTCCATTGTTTCACAATCTATTTGCCATGAAGTGATGGGACCAGATGCCAAGATCTTAGTTTTCTGAATGTTGAATTTTAAGCCAACTTTTTCACTCTCCTCTTTCACTATCATCAAGAGGCTCTTTAGTTCTTCTTTGCTTCCTGCCATAAGTGTGGTGTCTTCTGTGTATCTGAGGTTATTGATGTTTCTCCTGGCAATCTTGATTCCAACTTGTGTTTCATCCAGTCTGGCATTTCGCATGATGTACTCTGCATATAAGTTAAATAAGCAGGGTGACAATATACAACCTTGACGTATTCCTTTCCCAATTTGGAACAAGACTGTTGTTCCGTGTCCAGTTCTAACTGTTGCTTCTTGATCTGCATACAAATTTCTCAGGAGGCAGGTCAGGTGGTCTGGTATTCCCATCTCTTGAAGAATTTTCCACAGTTAATTGTAATCCACACTATCAAAGGCTTTGGCATAGTCAATAAAGCAGAAATAGATGCTTTGCTGGAACTCTCTTGCTTTTTCAATGATCCAACAGATGTTGGGAATTTGAACTTTGGTTCCTCTGCCTTTTCTAAATCCAGCTTGAACATCTGGAAGTTCATGGTTCATCTACTGTTGAAGCCTGACTTAGAGAATTTTGAGTATTACTTTGCTAGTGTGTGCAATGAGTGCAATTTTTGGTAGTCTGAACATTCTTTGGCATTGCCCTTCTTTGGGATTGGAATGAAAACTGACCTTTTCCAGTCCTGTGACCACTGCTGAGTGCTCCAAATTTGCTGGCATATTGAGTGTAGCACTTCCACAGTATTACCTTTTAGGATTTGAAAGAGCTCACCTGGACTTCCATCACCCTCGCTAGCTTTGTTTGTAGAGATGCTTCCTAAGGTCCACTTGATTTTGCATTCCAGGATGTCTGGCTCTAGGTGAGTGATCACACCATCATGGTTATCTTTAAAAAAGATCATGAAGATCTTTTTTGTATAGTTTCTGTGTGTTTTTTCCACCTTTTCTTAATATCTCCTGCTTCTGCTGGGTCCATACCACTTCTGTCCATTACTATGCCCATCTTTGTATGAAATGTTCCCTTAGTATCTCTAATTTTCTTGAATAGATCTCTAGTCTTTCCCATTCTATTGTTTTCCTCTATTTCTTTGTGTTGATCACTGAAGAAGGCTTTCTTATCTCTCCCTGATATTCTTTGGAACTCTGCATTCTGATGGGCATATCTTTCCTTTTCTCCATTGCTTTTTGTTTCTCTTCTTTTCTCAGCTATTTGAAAGACCACCTCAGACAACCATTTTCCTTTTTTGTATTTCTTTTTCTTGGGGACAGTCTCGATCACTGCCTCCTGTACAATGTCATGAACCTCTGTCCATAGTTCTTCTGGCACTCTGTCTATCAGATCTAAACCCTTGAATCTATTTGTCACTTACTCTGTATAATTGTAAGGGGATTGATTTATATCATACCTGAATGGGCTAGTGGTTTTCCCTACTTTCTTCATTGAAGCCTGAATTTGGCAATAAGGAGTTCATGTTCTGAGCCACAATTAGCTCCTGGTCTTGTTTTTGTTGACTGTGTAGAGCTTCTCCATCTTTGACTGCAAAGAATATAATCAATATGACTTCGGTATTGACCATCCGGTGAAGTCCAAGTGTAAAGTCTTCTCTTGTGTTGTTGGAAGAAGGTGTTTGATATGACCAGTGCATCTTCTTGGCAAAACACTGTCAGGCTTTGCCCTGCTTCATTTTGTACTCCAAAGTCAAATTTGCCTGTCACTCCAGGTATCTCTTGCGTTCCTACTTTTGCATTCCAGTCCCTATGATGAAAAGGACATCTTTTTTGGGTGTTAGTTCTAGAAGGTCTTGTAGGTCTTCATAGAACCATTCAACTTCAGCTTCTTCAGCATTCCTGGTTGGGGCATAGACTTGGATAACTGTGATATTGATTGGTTTGTCTTGGAAACAAACAATAGCATTCTGTCATGTTTGAAATTTCACTCAGGTACTGCATTTTGGTCTCTTCTATTGACTATGAGGGCTACTCCATTTCTTCTAAGGGATTCTTGCCCACAGTAGTAGATATAATGGTCATCTGAATTAAATTTGCCATTCCAGTCCATTTTAGTTCACTGATTCCTAAAGTGTACCCAGAAATCATATTTAATTTGGGCCCAGTCAACTTTGGTTACATAAATGTAACCATCATGGGTTTCAACATTTCTTTTTTGGAGGACAATTCAGCCCTTAACACTGTCACAGGGAATCTCTCCCTGTGGTACAGCCAGTGCATTTTTAGATCTTACCCCTCACCCCTCACTATCTAAATAAGCTCAGCCAGGGTTTCAAAAACCTGGGTCCTGGCCCTTTTCAACTCTTCCTCTGGACTACCAGAAGAACAGTCCAGGTTTCTGTGATCTCATTCAAAGGACAAATTAGTGTGTGTATGTGTATGTGTATTGTTGTTGTTAAAAGCTTTATTTTTATTGCATTTATTTAATATTTGACTCTGTTGTATATTTATTTATATTTGGGTGCCTTCTAATGAATTGGATATTTGTTTCCAGCAGTTATGTTTTAAAGCTTTTTAGTAATGTAGCCTTAATCCAATATCCCTCAGTTAGTACCTAGTGACTACCTATTACAAGCAGGAAGCAGAACTTCCCTGGTGGTCCAGTGGTTGGGAAACTACCAGCCAGTGCAGAGGCCATGGGTTCCATCCCTGCTTGGAGAGGGTCCTGCATGTCAGGGGAGTGGTTGGCCCAAATGCCACAGGCTCATTATCCATGGGATTTTCCAGGCAAGAATACTGGAAGAGAAGTGAAGATTAGTTGTTCAGTTGTGTCTGACTCTGCGACCCCATGGACTGTAGCCCGTCAGGCTCCTCTATCCATAGAATTCTCCAGGCAAGTATACTGGAGTGGGTTGCCCTTTTCTTCTCCAGAGGATCTTCCCAACCTAGGGATCAAATCCAGGTCTCCTGAATTGCAGGCAGATTCTTTACCATCTAAGCTACCAGCGAAGGCCTTTATATCATAGTTTAGAAAGAAAAATTGTGTCAGATAGTTTAATTACAATTTTTATATCCTGGATGGCAAATACTTCTGAGGAGAGTTCTTTTTCTTCCCTTTCCCCTTATTCATTTTAGTCTTTTTAAACTTTCAGTGTCTTTGTAGAGACCGGCACTTTTCTTTAACATAATTAATTAGCTTTGAGTGAGATGAATTCCCCCAGAAGGCACTATCTCAGTGGTATTTGTGTTCAGGGTGGAGAGTGGTCAGGGCCACCATCTAAACCTTGGAAGTACTTCTCTTTATGAAATAAGGGTGTGTGTGGGAACAAGTTGCTTTTGCTTTTTCTTCTCTTAAACAACCAAGATTGATAGCTGTAGTGGTAACTAAAAAGGCAAGTCTCTTCTCTTCTCCCTGCCTTACGAATAAGCAGCTTCCTGCCAATGGGACAATCTGTGTGATTCCTGTTACCTCCGCCTCCTTTGCTTTTCCTTCCTACCAAACTGGTTCTTGGGAAGCAGCAAGGACCAACCCAAGACCCTGTTCTATGTTTCCAAACAACATGTCACTTGATTTTCCCCCACAGCGCAGGCTACTTTTTTGAAGAAATGTGCTTCTTGCCTTCAGTCTAAACTCTGCAGCTCCAAGCATCACTTCTTTGCATTTTGCTGCCCTCTTGTTTGACCTTCTGTGTACCTGGGAGTCATTTCATATACACTGATACACTGCGACTCAGGTTACAGAGGTTTTTCTAATTGCATCACAGATGGAGTTTTTTGTTTTGTTTTTCAGTTTCTGTCATCCTTATTATTTTTGGGTAATTACCAAGAAGTAAGGAAAACAGTACTATTTTCATGCCGCTATTATTTAAAATCCAAAAATGAAGACTGGTCTCATATTTTTGGTTTGTTTCAAACTTTATTTAACCTTTAACTTTTTAGAGGAAACCACGAAGATGAGAAAATTCAGAAACCACATTCAAAAAAATCACCCTCTGTCATGATGTAGCACATTGAGGACAAGAATTCTCTTGTGCAATTTCTTCAACTCAAAGAACTTGCCACTGTATCACACTTTGGCATGGTTTTAATGGTGAGTTTGACCTACAATATTTCCAAGAAAATAAACATAAAATCTGGACGTAGTACTAAGAAACTCATATTTAACTTCATGCTTGAAAACAAGGTCTCTATGAAATGTCAAAAGCTTGAAATAATACATATTTCTCCAGTGATCCCTTCACACATGCTCTGTTTACCCTCAGAAGTAGATTTGGGTGAAGGATAGTTAATATGGAAAATATTGAACTATTCATATATTTTCCTGAATTGATTTTATTAACAGAATATGTATTTCTAGATCATTGATACAGCAGCATTCGTTAACACCTGACCTCTTAATGTTGTTAAACCACAGTGGCATGTCACATTCACAGTGTACACCAACGTCTCTTTTTTTTGGAGAAATAACGAAGGTAAAAATTCAATGCTTACATTTAGATAGACTCAGATTTGTCACAATTTCTGACAGCAATTTGGAAACCTAGAAATGCATTACCTTAAAATAACTGAAAGTTAAAAATAAAACAACATTTACAGAAATGTTTTCATTAATTGATTTACATTTTTGGACGGCAAGTAACTGGAGGATGAACACTCCCATAGGGTTATATTTATAAAACCTAGAGTTTCAGGTAAGAATATCTAGGATTTACTCACGTATGTGCTGCTGAACGTAGTACCAAGAAAATCTGTGGAGTAGAAATTCACCGAGCTGAACCTTGTAGACACTTGAACAGCTAGGACAAAAGCATTGTAAATGGATTACTTCTTTCAACATGTCCTAACACTTCTCTTATATGCTGCCAGTGGTGGGTGGGCAAATATCTTTCAACTCCTGAAAACCTTTAAATTTGGAAGCAGAGAGGATAGTGGTTTGGCCTGCCACAGTTGTTTTGTTGATTGGCACAGAGTTCTAATTATTCTGTGATACATCACAAGATCTAATAATCACACAGTAACCACATTGTTCTTCATCTAGGGTCCTTTCTTTTCTAGCCTAGTTTCCGCTTAAGGCTGGGTGTTCCAGCATCTCCATGAAGCTTCCATCTATCCTTTGTAAGTGTCCTGATCTTTTATGTTTTTCTTAATATGTTCTGTCAGTGAGTACAAAGGACATAAGGGTGGTCAGACCCTTATATTCAAAACAAAAATGAAGCATACATTTATTAGAGGAAGGTCAGTTATGACATAAAAACAAACAAGTGTCATGTAAATACATGGTCCATTTACATGTGTTTCATTTCCATCTGCATGGGAAGTGCTAGCATATGGAAAGTTTTCTACTGGAAAGTATTCTGACCTGCCCTTTGATGTTAGTTGTAACATTAGATCTGATATTAATTCTGTAGGTAACAAAAGGAAGTGAATATTCTTGATTTTAAAAAAGAGAAATGTAAATTTGATATTTAAGGGTTAAAACCACAGGGTAATGGCAATCATATAATCTTTATTAAATATGTATTTATTATGTTTAAAACATGTTATCCACTCTTATGGGGCATGAACAATTGAGTTTCTGTCTCTCGGGAATTTTTAACACATTTCGTGACAGACTAAGCCAGAAACGAAGGATTTCCACAAACATTATATGATTGAATTTCAAGACTAGTGATTCAATAGGAGAACTATATCTAGTTAGGGTCTAAAGGTCTCATATGGGAGTAGATGTAGCTAATCCTTGAAAGGAAGATAGAAATTGGATAAACAGGTAAAAAGAGGGGATTTTTAGGTTAAAAGGAGGTATCAACTCATTTGGAGCTGGAGAAGTTTTTAAGTTATTTAGCTAGAGAAGGTGGTTTACATGGGTGAGTTGTAGGAAATAAATTTAGAAAACATTAGTATCAAATTCTGAATCTTAGTGCAAAAGGAGATCTCAAAGAGTTATTTATTTCATACTTAATTTTTGCCTAAGATCATACTTTTAAAAACTGAATTAGAGGAAAAAATCTTTTCCCATTTTGGTGATTTTTTATAGAATTGGTGATTTTATTAACTTTCTCACTTTAGAGTTTCTCCTTCATCCATTTGGGCTTATTTTCTCCTCGGTACTACATTAAACTCTCTCTGCAGAAGGCTTTCATTAGCCCAAATGGTTTATTTAATATTGTGATAAAAAGACAGTCTCCCAAATATCACAGGCCAAACACAACCAAGGATAATTTCTCACTCACAGAAGAGTAAATGTGCAGTGTGGGCTGATGGGAGACTGCCTCACACAGTCACTCAAGAGACCCAAGTTTACTGAGGCAACCTCATTGCTCAGTGGGACCATGTGCAACACTGGCTTCTAGGCTGCTTCAGCAAGGGAAAATCCAGCTGTGGGGTCACAAGCTGGGTTTTCATTCTTTGGCTCATTGCTTCCCCATATTCTATTGGCCAAGTCATGAAGCCATCCAACTACAGAAGGGTGTAAAACATAGGGGGACAGATAAGATATGTGGTGAATTCCACTGTCTTGGCTATACCTTTTAATGTGGGTAGTGCATCAGTTGAAGGCACATCATAAAATTTACTAACCTCTTGTCTTTTAAAATACTTCTTGTTCTCAAAACTTAAATTTGCAGATTTTATTTTCCAATCTTTTAATAACTGGGTGAGTATCTTCTCTAAACTCTTGGTTCCTAATCTCTATCCTATCCATAAATGGAAATTTAAAAAAAATTAAATACATAATTATATTTTAATACAAAATCAAACTACAAAATACCATAGTAAATTGATGACAATAAAATATGGTATTTGCAAGACAAATGGTTAACATCCTTAGTCATAAATGAGTTATTAGAAATCAGTAACAAAGATATTGATAAACCAGTGGAAATTCAAGAAAATGAAATAACACAAATGACTAGTAAGGATTATGAAGGATTATATGAAGACGACTAAGCTGAACAATAGCAAAAGAAAAGAAATTTCTTTGTATTACATATTACTAAAGGTTAAAAATCTAACATTTATACCATTTTAAGAAACAGACCCACATAAACACTGGGGAACAAGATTGATGAGGTCCCATCTATTCAGCAGGGGAAACATAGTTTGAACTCAAACTATAAAATTTGTCCTAGAAGTCAAATTCATTGGAAGTATTTCAACATATTAGTAGGATATGAGCAAATTCTGGGTGATATTGAAGGACACGGAAGACTGGAATGCTATAGTTCATGGTGTCGCAAAGAATTGGGCATGACTGAGCAACTGAACAACAAATTAGCTGGATAAATTTACAATTTATATACAAACCATGTTTATTGCATAAAGCATATTTCGCCAGTACATAGATTTGCAAAAAAATGACTTGGATATTAATATGTTTATCAATACACACAAAGTGATGTGCACAAAATTTCATTAATAGTAGATAACATGGAGGTGGCAGAACTAAAAGAGGAAAAATGGCATTTAGGAAGAAAAATATTATACTTCACAAATTTCCATGTCCTTTGAAATCTTGAAAAGATCATTTTTTTATGAGTCAGTTTTAAATTCCCTGTGATAAGTGAAATTTTTAAATATATGCACTTAATACCTAAGGGAGCATTAAAATGAAGCCTTGAAATGAAATCATCCTGAGGTTCTCTGTGTAATAATGCCACCACCATTCAAACTCCTGAGACTTAGTCCAATGGCAACAAGAAAAACAGTCAACCTACCTCCTTACAATTCTCTCTAATAACACCCTTTACGTCACTTTCAATCCTGAGCCTTCTCAGCCAGTTTTTCTGATCTACAGGGAGTGTCCATTGCAGAACATCAAGGAGGAACCTTCATACATTATGAAGACTGTCCTTTTGTTTTATTGAAGATGGTGGTAGCAGAAATGACATCAGTTTTCCTATTCAGTCATCACAATAATTTTTGCCATTATTTTATATTGGTTCTCTAAGAAATGTAGGAAAAAGCCCAATGTAATTATTTTTATTATCTGTGTATGAATTTACCATTTCATAAATTAGTGATAATCAAAGTTAATTTCAGGTCAGCTCTCTGCACCACATCTCTGACTTCTCTCTAAACTCACCCTGTCTTAGTCTACTTTTAAGATTTTGCTCCTAGTGTTTCACCTTCTTTACCAACCAACCCACTTTTACCTGGTCAAAAATGTGTCCTTTCTTTAAAGTCCTCAGTCAATCATCTTCTCCAAAAGGCTTACCCAGACTCTCCAACAAGCAGTGTAGTGTGGAAACTTACTCTGGTGTGATTTTGTGTTTGCATCTCTATGAAATATGCCATTAAGACTGCTGTTTCCCTTCTCCCACTTCTCACCCCGAATCCCTGGAAACATTTGGCAATATCTAAGTACTGTTTTGGGCTTCACTGGTGGCTTAGTGGTAAAGAACCCAACTGCCAATGCAGGAGATGGGGTTTGATCCCTGGGTGGGAAAGATTCCCTGGAGAAGGAAACGGCAACCCGCTCCAGCATTCTTGCCTGAGGAATCCCACGGACAAGGAGCTTGGCGGGTTACAGTCCATGGGGTCACAAAGAGTCAGACATAACTTAGCAACTAAACAACAACAACCAAAGGACTATTTTGATTGTCCTTGAAGATTGTTGCTGGCATCCTGTGGGTAGAACCTGGGATGCTACCAAATATCCTATAATCACACACAGGACAGTTGCTACAACCAAGACTAGACTATGCAACCCAAAATGCTAATTAGTGTCAAGAGTGAGAACCCCTGCTGCAGATAAGAAGACCAGAGTTAGAACCATTTTTCCCTTCTTCCCTTCCCACAGAGTGCCAACCGTAATGCTCAGCAGACAAATTATGTACTCAATAATGAACAGGCTTCTGAAATGTCTAAAGGTATCACCAGAAGGTATTGTTAGAAAGGAGAAATTAACTGTTACTAGTAGTTATGGTTGAATCTGCCAATGTTTGCACAGTTTCCTTCTTTTCAGGTTCGTGAGGACATTGTATTTACCCATTCTTTTTTCGCAGTTGAGTATGACTGTTATTTCTGGCCATTATGTGGTGGGTGCAAGTGACTTGAGCCATTTCTGGGACAGAGTTCTTCTTTATTGTTGGCCTGAGATCCTCAGGTTCCCTGCCCTCTCTGCTGCTGCTATCAGCGATTCCATTCTGCATGCACAGTGAGCACCCCACAAATGTACAAAGGATATGTAACGTGAGTAAGAGCTCGTTGTTTAACCAAATGCTACCTCCAGCTTTTCAGTGCCATATGCATGTGATTATTGTTAAAAAATCTCATGTAAAATTCTGCTCACTCCTAAAATGCTAGCTTATGTCAGCATGATTCCTCTTAAAATGTCAACTTTATCATTGCAGCCTGTTAACCTACCACTCTCCTATGTGAACCTGTTCTTCGGATTCATTTTGCTGATTAATCAACAGATTTTTGAAATCAACTACTTTTGAAAGCTTTCCTAAAGCAGCATTTGATGTGCTGTTAAAGTTTTGCTCTAGTACCCTCATGCATAGGGCTGTATTATTGACTTTACCTTTTCTATCCAATTTTAGTTTATGTATGTTCTCAATTGCCCTATATTTATTTCAATTTGCAACATGAATCTAATTCTATTTGCTTCTGTTCGTTTGTAAAATATTTTCTGTTAACATGAAGTTACTCATGGGACATAGAAGTACCATAAAATTATAGAAAGAACTCTGGGATAGGGTAATGAGGTAGCACATAGAGCTTTGTACCAAAGGTAGAAAAGCGGGGTCCCAGTATGACTCTACCGGTTTATTGCTATGAGATAGATAAAGCCTACAAATGCACTTTGTAAATCATTATGTCCACACAAAGGGCAGTTTTTATCAGCATGTGCAAAGGTCTCCTGCTCTGGCTTTGTTGCAACTGAGCTGCACAAAAATGAATAAATTGACTTCTTGGTTTTCAGTTTCCTTACTTATATCCTGGATTGTACAGTAGTTGATTTTTATTTCTCTTTCTGTGAAGTAAACGTCTAGGTTTCTATACATAATCAGCAATTATTAATTTAAGTGCTTTTCACAAATTTCATCCTCCTGAAAAAAGAAATGTGGCCCATTCCCTTATTCTTCAAATATACAAAAGATAAGTAATTTCTATACAGTTCCAACATGCATCATATTTTATATAAACCCGTTTTCAATAAATGTTGAGATGAATAACTATATACTGTAGTATTAAGTCACTCAACAAAAACAGCTCATTCATAGCTCATATTTAATAGTATTAAATACTAATAGGAATAATAACAGCTTTTGCTTAGGCAATGTTGCATGGGTATTGAGTTTATTATCTTAATTTCACAATAATGATAAAAGGTAGACAAAAATAATTTTTAAAAAGTGAAAGTGAAGATAATATCATTTTTTAGATTGGGATATATGACCTTTTTATTCCTTTTAAATTTCCCAGAGCATTTGTGATCACTCTTAGGAATCAGTGTACAAACTATAATCTGAAAGAAATTGGTGGTATTTTTACAGTACGTGAACACAAGCATCTGATTTATAGTTCAATCTGTTAATGCACTCTGTTATTAGGCCACCTGGCAGTTTTATGCATTGTGAATTTAAAGAGGAGCTCACTGTAACATAAGCTTTACAAGCTGGGGAAATATTATTGAAATGAAACATGAATGAGGACCATTTAAACAATAAAATAATGTGTAGAGACTATATATTTTTTAGTTTTAGCTAATACGTGCCTTAGGTATAAATTCTGAAACAAGTCGAGATTCTTATGAGGCTATAAAGATGAAATTCAAAATAAAGTTATTCTTGTGCTATTGTTAATCACGTAGTATTCATGTGCTTATAGAGAAGCAAAACTACAGCTACAAATTCCTCTGAAAAATTAAGATCACATATCAACTACATTTTCCTTGAGTAGTCACAGATGTGTACTTGGGGAAATGCCAGAACTGAAAGTTGAAAAAAAACACCCTATAACTTATTGACCATCTCCTTTATGACTCTCAGTTTTATTATCACTTAAGGAATTTGATCCACCATTGCTGAAGTACAAAATAAGGTCTGTATAAAGATAATCCTAGAAAATATGTCAATAAGATTAAATACTGGCATAACAGTGAATTTGTATTAGACTTGAAAAAGTATGTCTATATAGTATGATGATGTTCACCCTATATTGTTCTAAATGCATCAGTTAGTAGCTCATGTAGTTTATAAAAAGTGTTATGAAAAATATGATAATTAAGTTGAATTCTTTATAATTCAACTTGATCTATGAATTGCAGGTTTGGTTTATTTGATTTTATACCACTGCTATAGTTCTCCTAAATATGAATTGGAAGTCAAAAGATAGTTATGTTTTTATTCAGAACATTATACTACATTCAAACTGCATTATCCATATCAGGTTTTTAAAGGGATCTTATTATCTTATTCATAATTATGTAATTTCAAGACAAAATTTCCAGTATATATTTGCTTTAAAAACATGCAAATGACTCAAGGGAAATGCACTTTTGTTTATATAGACATATCCATTATCTCATTTTTAGAATTTAGAAAATGTGAAAGATTAGTAAGAACATTACAAGTTTTATATTTTGAACATGTGACACTTCATAAATACTTCTGGAAAATAATGGCTTTTGAATAATTTCTCTAAAATTCATGAGCAGGAATTGAAACTGCTTCTCACTGTCTTGATATTTTTCAAATATTTAACTGACTGGTGAAAAAAAGTAAAACATTTTCTTGTGCATTAAAAGACAAAAAAATATTTAAAATATATACAGTAACTAATTGCTATTATACTTTCAACCTTAATATTTACTTTGTCATTAGACATTTGGATTCTGTATTTTGATTCTGATATTTCTGTTCAATCATTTAGTTTTAATATTTCAGTCTAAAGATTTTTGATAATATGATGCCCAAACATTCTCTTACAGTAGAAAAATAAAAATAAGAACACAATTATGAAGATAAATGATCATTTAACAACTTAATATTTCCCCAAGGATCAATCATGGCATATTACTTGGGTTAATTTTTTGAGAATTGGTATTTGGATACTTCCTATCTTGCCATTTACTGTGTATTTTTTGCCAGTCTAATGTACCCTGAAGACTTTTGGTTTGGGAACTTGGGGAGGTCACAGGATACGATAAAATTCATTTTACTGAAGTGTACTGGTTATGAAAATTGCTTGTTCCAGTGGACGATTTCACTACTTCATTTACAGCATAAGTGCTCGTTGTGCTTCCAGTGGCTGGGATCTGACCCCTATATTTCTCATTTTCCTTCTGAAATGTGGGTCAGCAGTGCTGTCAGATTCCCTCTCTCCTGTAAAACATTTTATTTTTAAATATTTGACACAAGAGCTTTCTAAAAGAACAGGCTTAAAAAAAAACAGTTCTACTAGAAGGCATTTATGACTCGAAGATGTATCCTTGCCATTGACCTCACAACTCTTCTTAAATAGTCAGAGAAGGGCAACAAAATTGTCAATTAGGCTTCCAGGGAACAGCATTCAGTTCAGCTCAACTCGTGGTTGGCAGCATAATCATGCAGATACAGCTTCTGGAGGAGAAGTTGTTCAAACCTATAATAATGAGGGTTTAACAAACTTGAACTTCCTTTCTCAACAGCAGATCAAAAGCTATGGATTTGTTACACATTTATTAGGTTTTGTAGCACTGAAATGTTTCTTTGGATTATTCAGCCTAATTCTTCTGATGGACAAATCAGAGGTCAGATTTCTAGAAAGACTTTAGAAGTCCACATCTGCTTCCACAGAGACAGTGGTTAAAAACAAAACAGATTTTTTTCCTTCTGACTTTCTTCTGATGACACATTTTATGTCCTTCCTTTCCTGAGAGATCACTGGACCAAAGAGAACTTATCAGCATTTAATTACAGCTTACTAAGAAAAGCTGATACTCTTTTAGGATTTGGTATGAGTATACTAACCAATGGCTCAGTGGTAGAAATAATCCACCTGCCAATCTGGAGATGCAGGTTTGATCCCTGGGTCAGGAAGTTTCCCTGGAGAAGGAAATGGCAACCCACTCCAGTATTCTTGCTTGGAGAATCCCATGGACAGAGGAGCCTGGTGGGCTATAGTCTATGGGGTTGCAAAGAGTTGGACATGACTGAGCGACTAAGCACTTTCACTTTCATACTAACTAATAATGATAAGAATAAGAAAAAAATCAATAATAAATCATAATTGGTCTTTATATCTTACTCACCACTCCAACAGTTTTATGACTTAAATTAACACCAATTTTTATTAGACTAAGAAGAAAGTAAAAGAAGGAAAATATAAGTAATATAAAGAGCAAAGTATAAAGTATATAGTCAATGCAGTATAGTAAAAAGAAAAGTGAACAAGATCTCCTTTTCTTATCTGCCAAGTCACCATCTTAAAACTGGACTGCAACTTTTCAACTAGTAAGATGATATCCATTTGAAATAATTCCCTTCATAGAGAAATTGTGTCTGGTCTTACCCAATAGTAACCTGACCTATTTGTTTCATTTGTAAATGAACTTTTACCAGGCCTAGACCTGTTTTCTCAAAGGGAGACAGAGACAGGGAGATGGGACCAAGGCCAATGGTGCTTGCTTGGTCTATAAGAGAATTATTTCTTCTTCATGGAATGGAAGCCAGTTATAATAATACTACCTGAAGACAAACAATAGAGGCTCACTGTAGTAATTGCCAGAAACTGAATTGGGAAATCAAAAGAAAAACAACAGCTGGGCTTGCTCTTGTATTGGTCACCTATTGCTCTACTTAGTTCCCAGCCAGAAAGGATCTCTTCTATCTTTGCATGTGATATACGAGCACAAAATCTGAACCACATGTTTACACTGGGGTCTAGATTCCTTAGTCAGTTAGTGCTAAGATTTTATAACCAAAGTTATCTGAAACTGAATTGCAGTGGTTACTCTCCAGGACAGTCCTTCCTTCCTGAGGATAGATACTGAGGTCAAACAAACCAGGAAAAACATATCAAAGAAAACTGTTGCTACAAAATACTACAAAATTGATAGTTTATCAAGTAAGAGTGCTAGGGCCAGATCTGAAGCAGGATGCATGCAGGATGGCATCACCGACTCAATGGATGTGAGTTTGAGCAAGCTCCAGGAGTTGGTGATGGATAGGGAAGCCTGGTATGCTGCAGTCCATGGGGTCACAAAGAGGTGGACACGACTGAGGGACTGAACTGAGGGCCAGATTTGGCATCACATGTCCTGTTTCCCAACTAGATAATAGTTAAATAAATTCACAAAGCTGTAGTATATTAATAAAAAAGATTAAAAGACTTGGCTGTATATTGAAAAGACCTTGTGAAATTCTCCACTGAGATTGTATAACAAATTTGCCATCAGTTACAGGCACAGGGAATATGCACCGCAATGGAATCATAAGCCTCAGTTGCTATACATAACAAAAATCTACTGTGGAGATGTCTCTATATATTTCTGAACACTGAAGTGTCCTTTTTAGATAATGTTAGAGCCATATTACATACAGCTGCTAGTGATCCAATAGGAACTGTGACATTTTCCTATGTGTATATACTACATTCATATATGCACAGTCTTATTCAAATTGATTGATTTTGACACATTATATACTGACCATTACAATGAAAGATGAAAGACTATACTTACACAGACTTACTGTTAGCTCATTGTAAGCAGTCTGCAAATATTTTTAAAAGTTGGTTTACCCAAGAGTTCCCACTATCATAATCTCACCACTTGTTTTTCATTTTTTCTTCTATTCCATGGGGTATGTGACTCGGCATAGAGTCTAGACTCTTACACACCATAAATATACTGACCTGGAATAATTGTACATATATACCCCTCATGTGCATTCCTTTATCAAGATGCCTCCTTGGGGTTAAGGGATTCTCTGTGAAGCATCTAACCATAGGAAGTAGAAATGTTATCACCAGTAGTTCTGAGCTGGTGTATTTTTAACTTGTTTGAGTTTTAGCTGAGTCACTTGCCCTGGGGAAGAAATGAGAAAATGAAAAGCAAGGAGCAGAATAATGACAGTGGGAATTCTGACACACACTGGTAAAAAGTAAGAGTTTGGGATCCTTTAGAAATAATGTAGTGAAACTAGCTCTTCCTTCTTTTATTCTTGACTACAGTGTGTGTACCAATGTGGTGTCAGTCTTTCATGTTAGTTAACATTTTAGCTCATGTTTGTTGTGTAGTATATTGGTATAAGAAAATATGTAAGTTCTGTTTTTTATTAATACAAGCCAAAAGATTAAAGAAGCAACACTTAGATCAGTTATACTTTCTACTATCACTGTGCACCCAACATTATTTTTGGTATTGCCATGTGTATTAATTCATTTATCCTACACAATGACCTTTGACATTGGATATCACCACCTGCCAACTTTTCAAAAGAAAAAAGAGTATTGCTCTAGTTTGGATTTGTTTTTTCCTGCAATGGTGTACCTTTCATTGAAGCTCTAAATCGTTGCTGTGTTAAAATTGCAAAAAAAAAAAAAAAAATACCTTAAAATAATTAACAAAATTAGGAGAACCTCACTTTAGGGAAATGCATCAACAAAGAGACATAATTCATCTTGTCATTCACAGAGAGGTCCATCTCTCTGCAAATAGAGAAATTTATAAGTATAAAAGCACTATTGATTCTTGAGTACCTCTTCATACACTTTAAGATGGAAAACTCTCCTATGAAGGTAGCAGTCCCTTAAGCAGTGATTATGAAGAGAAAAAATATGCATTTAGAGACTGACAAATGCCTTTGACTTCCTGAAGGTAAACCCGCCAGCCAGACTGAAAGTCTGGGAGTACAGCTGCTGAAAGTAGGGAGGGTCTACTGTAAAGCTCTGCTCCTTTTTGCTTGAACTTGTCCAGAACTGCTTAAGCTGGAAAAGTGTGACTCAGGCCTCTAGAGCTCAGGTGTTTGATCTTTCTATAAAAATAGCAACCCAAAGCAACTTCTCTTCCTTCAGAACTAACCTCTCACCATTGTTATGTATTTCCTGTTGCCTGGATTAAAGAAACCAGAGTGTTTATTAATTAGACTTAGGTTGGCACATTTATTTTAGGAGGAACAAAATGATTTGTCTAGGTACTCCCAGAGCCTGATGAAAGACCAAAGAGGTACAGGTTTCCCCACAATCCAAAGTAGAACATTGCCGTGAAAACTTTCCTAAGCAAAAATACTGTAAAGTCAAGAAGCAGTTACCTTAACACACATCTTGCTAATGGTTACACAAAATAAATGGAGATAATGTACAGATGCCTCACACAGTTCAAAGCTGTGTTGGTTTGCTGCTAAGACGCTGAGTTGAGTTCCCGGGGAAGGAACTTAGAGGTTGCATTGTCTTTGCTCTTCCGGTAAATAGCTTGAGGCAAAACCCAACGCTTACCGCCATTTTTGCATTTCGATTTTTTTCCCATGAAAGCAAAAATTTTCTTCAGATTTCTGTTGGTTAGTGAAAACAGGTGGTACTAATGTAGGTCTTACTTTAAAAAGTGAAATGGCGTAAGATGTACCTTTGAAGAGCAGGGACCGTCTTCGTAGTGGCTGCCAAGGATCCGAGATTCCTGTGCATGAAACTGCCAGCCCAAACCCAGTGGTATGAGATGGCAGCACCTCCCGGAAGCAGAGGGAAGGGCTGAGAACTGTCTAAATCAGAGGGGAGGCGGAGGGACATCCTGTCTGCCTCCTGACTGACAAAAGAAACCAGCGAGGGATGTGATGAATGCACTTTTACAGTCTGTCCCTGTAACACACCTCGAGGGGGTCTGAGTAAGTCCCGTGAAAGAGTTATTCCTTGAAAGAACAGAGTAAGAGATCCTAACTCATGCACAGGAGATTTTAGTACTCCATTTGCTCTGAAGCCCTTTGCCTTTGCTTGGGTGAGTCTTAACTCTGAGGTCCAGCTGCTGAGCGTGTGATCAAGTATGAGAAGATGGAAGGTCCCTGGAAAGGTGTCGGATGCCGTTTCCTGAGATGACTGAGAGCAACCAGTTGCTGAAAGTTGCTGTTGAGAGTCCTGTTGCAGAGAATCAGCCGGAGACATTCAACTGACAGGGAGCTAGAGAGCGCCCCCCTCCACCTGGGACAGGGACGGCTCAAAGCTCCCACCATCCAGCGTGGGCCGCCGCACTGTAGGAATCAGTGATTCAGCCTAACACCTCTGGGAAGGCAGAGACAGGTTGGCGTTTGTTTTTGTTCCTTTCTCAGGCAAGTGCATAATAGTGTTTGTTCAAATTCTGGAACTGGCTTCAGCCAACTAGAGGAAGACCCTACATTGAATCCAACTGGTTGACCCTTGGTGGGGGTGGTGGGGGTAATGGAGGTTATACACTAATAATTCCAGCTGAAAACCTCTTTTCAATATAATTTTTAAATCTTTTTAATTCGATTTAATTTTTAAATCTTTTTCTGCAAATCTTAACTCCAGTTTATCTCAAGTGGTAACACCAACTACTATATGAAGTAGAATTACTCTGTCAAGTAGAATTACTCTCATCCAAAATTGTGTTTGAATCACCATATCAGTGTTATATAAGAGATTTCTTACAAAATTAACTAATCTCATGTTTGACAAACAATTCCCTTAATTAATATTCACAATTTAAAAGAAAAAGAAATACTACTATGGGAAAAAAATGAGAAAAATCAATAGTAATTACCTAAAAATAACATTAATATATATGTTGGGTTTTCTTTTCTGTTAAATTCTATGCCTTCACAGATTTCCCACAAAAGAAAGAAAGTGAATATTGAATCAGGAGAATTTTAAGTTATGTAAAATTCTGACTATGATAGTCATGTGTGGGGAAAAGTATACTATTATAAAACTTTTTAAAGGTTCTTATGATTATTATTCTCAGAAAACTTGTTCTATAGAAAAGTTAAATTTGTCATTCTCAGATGCCAGTTTCACCAGCAAGAAGATCTCTTGTGATATATTTTTTTTTAAGCGAATATTCTAGGGCTATAGCTGCTCTGTACACTTTTTTAGAGTTTGGGATTGAGAGCTGGAAGAGATGAAAGGACAGGGGAAGCAGTGTTTAGAAACAGCCATGGCAACCTGACCGACTGACAGTGAAGTGAAGTGAAAGTTACTCAGTCATGTCTGACTCTTTGCAACCCCAGGCCAGAATACTGGAGTGGGTAGCCTTTTCCTTCTCCAGAGGATCTTCCCAACCCAGGGATCAAACCCAGGTCTCCTGCATTGCAGGCAGATTCTTTACCAGCTGAGCCACCAGGGATGCCCAGTCATGTCTTCTAATTGACTATTAATGCCTAGAAAGGCACTTCAAGCTAGAAAGTATTAAGATTCAAGAGTATTGACTGGTGCCTCCCAAATCCCAAAAATGCGAAATGATGCTTGAGATTTAACAAAGCTTTGGGTAACCACTGTTTAACCTTCCTGACATGCTAAAAAGTGTTTCTCAAATTCTCTCTCAAAGGCACTGAGTAGACGTCCCCAACAAATCAAGCCCCTTCTGCAGGCAGCTCAGTTCCCTTCTCTCTAAGAAATAGTGAGTTGACATGTTCAGATTACATTGCGTGAGTCTGTTTATTCTTTCCCAAGGCAAAACCTTTTACCACTGCCTGAGGTGGGACTTCCCATTCTTCCTTTACTTTTCCTAGTAGTCCCTTCCACATCTTTTTAATTTTCTTCAGTAGGAAAAGCTCACAAGTTGTGTATTCTAGAAATAAAAGTCTTATTGTTGAACAAATGATTTGCTAGGCGGAATAGAATTTGTTTAAGGGCAGTGCAGACCTTTGAAGCAATCGCTTAGTAAAGCAGTACCTTGTTCAGGGGTTGCATACTGTAATTGCCTATAGTCCAAATTATCTTTAAAATATGTGCATGTGTGCGAAATAGCTTCAGTTGTGTCCAACTCTTTGTGACCCTGTAGACTGTAGCCTGCCAGATTCCTCTGTCCATGGAATTTTCCAGATGAGGATACTGGAGTGGGTAGCCATTTCCTTCTCCAAGGGATCTTCCCGACCCAGGATCTAACCTAGGTCTCTTACGTCTCCTGCAGGCAGGTTCTTTACCACTAGTGTCACCTGGGAAGCATAAGCTCTCTATAAAATACAATATCATATAATTTCATGGTATGTTCAGTATCTGGCACTGGAACACCTCTCTGAATGAGATGGGTGGCTTTGGGTTTCATGTTGAAATGGAAACACGGAGAGCTGAGCAGTGTTCTTACAATGTGCCTTCTCCCTCTCAATTATAGAGAATGAGGCTGGTTAGTCCTGCTTAGAGTTGTAGCTACCTTTCCAGATTACAGTTAGTGACTATTGCAAATCCAAGAACTTTCTTTGAAAGGATGTATAGGCTCAGAAGTTGTGCCAACACAATTCAACCCCAGTGTTAACTCAGCATTACTTTTTCACCATTCCTATCAATTTTTTCCTGTGGAAAGAAAACTCAGGACAGTATATCTTCAGTATTCGTGGGGTTTACCTAAAATCTCCATAATTCAGGTGAAAAACAAATATATTATTAGATACTTCAAGTGACTTATTTTTTAAAACAATTAAAAATTACTTTTTAGTATAAAAGTAAAAAATTCCTATCATACTCAGAGAGCTATAACTATCCCATCTTTTCTTTCTTTAAATTATAATTTCCATTTGTTAAACATCTAATTTAGTTCTATAAATATCCAATACCATTTTGATATTTGCTCAAATGTGCCAAGTACTGACCTCTTTATTAAATTAGGTCTGTGATCAAATCAGGGAAAAAATAATACATTCAAGTTCTGAATATCTTTATTTGTCTAGCAAAACTAAGCAGTTAATCTTTAATGTTCTAAAGCTTTCTAGAAATCCATGGTTTTTAGTGACATTGGCAATCAAAATTCTTCAAACCATCTACCTCAAAACTATCTTTAATGAGTTGCTTATAAAATTAAATAAACTAAATGTGTGTATTCAATAATTTCAAATTATCAATTTTATTACTTGTATATATAGTTTATTGATAGTATCTAGGTAAAAATGTTTGTATTAACAATTTCTTTGTAGAAGGCTATTTAGAAACTTTGTCACAGAAATACTTTAAAAATACAATAACTTTTTAAAAGTTATAAATATAGGACATATCAGTTGTAAAACTTTCAGACAACATAAATAGAAAGTAAAGGTCTTCCTTCAGAAATAATCACTATTAATATTCTGTGCATAAACTTTCATGTTTTTTCAATACATAAATACAACACACACACACACACACACACACACATGCACAAACACACAAACACACATTTGCTCTGAAACTGGAATCAGTTGATACATTCTCTTTTGTAACCTGCTTTTTTTTCCACTTGAACATTTATTACAGGTCCGTTTGTAATTTTCAACATTTGTTTTGTGTTTTTATTTTATGGGCCATAAATTATACATATTTTTCTAATGGATATTGAGCTTGTTCCTCCTATAAGTTTGTTTGTTTATTTTAATTTTATAGACAACCAAAAGTTTACCAATGAACAATGAAGTGAAAGCTCAAAGAGGGAATTGGCATTTAGAAGTGAAATATTTGTATATTATATTCCTGGCAAATTTATATTCAGTTTAAATCAATAGCATTTAAGAGACTCGACAAATTTCAGGGACTCTCCTAATGCCTGCATATATAATGTCACCTAACTTATAACTCAACTCTACTATCCCTAGTTTTATAAATAAATGACCATAACACTGAATATTTTTCTGGTAGAAGTAACATTTAATTAGTAGCAACTCATAAACAAAAGGTACACTTGAGTTTTAAGGGCTTTCTTTTTTTCTTTTTTTTTACTTATTTCATATTATTTAACCAGTTTCCTCAAAATGACTACACAAAATTAACAATAGCGTTATTTTTATTGGTTCTTGACCACAGCCTCCAAGGTAGGGGTAAGTTGTATTTGCTTCAGTTTACAGTTGAGAAGCCCTGAGGTTGAGAGAGAAGTACCTTCCATGATCCTGTCGTGGTGGGACAGGTAGGACACAACCTCTGGTCCCATCCTGCCCTCCTGCTCAGCCATCACACAATTGGAAGGTCAAAAACTCTGATTCTGTCCAGAAGAAAACCAGAATAACCATGGGGTGTTTATACTCACATAAGCATAAAGTTTGTATAGGAAATTGTTTTTCAGAATGACTATGTATATTGATTAAGTAAATCAGATAAATTCTATATCTCTTTTTCACTTCCTGGTATGAAACAAAAAATGTATGGCACACTCCAATAGAAATAAACCCTTTACAGAATTCTGTACTAATGATCTTTTTTTTTTCTCAAATTGGCACATGAAATCTGGATTCTAATACAAGAGATTAATTTATTGTCATGTATCTCTACATTGATGGTTATGCTTCTGAGATTTTATGAAGATATCAGAAGAATTGTTGAGAATCAGGGGACCCATAATCTGAAATTACAGTATAATTTTTCTATATCATTATACCCAGAAAATTAAGAAAGATAAACAGTGAGCTCTGGTAATCATCTTTTTGTTACTGGATTTTTTTTGTTTGTTTTGCTTTTTGCTCATTTTTGTTTGGTTGCTTCTTATTGAAGTATAATTGCTTTACAATATTGTGTTAGTTTCTGCTGTATAACAAAGTGAAATAGCTATATGTACACATAGATCCCCTCACTCTTGGACCTCCCTGCCAGCGCTCATCCCTTCCATCAAGGTCATCATCTTTTATCTCTTCCCATGAAGGACTATCATAACCTTTTCTGTTATGTCTAAGGGGATTGTTTTTAGGCACAAACTGGATTGTCTTTTTGGGGCCCACTTGATTCTCATCCTTCTCAGGCTATGTGCACTTCTTCAAGGCTCAACTTGTGATCACATGTAATTCATTTGCAGATGGTTGTGTAATGTAGCTACCTTCTGTGCCTTTCTGTACTCAAGTGTTTGCCACCTATCAGAGGCTGGAGTCTTTCTGCTCCATTATCATACTCCTGAGCCGGTGAAAAACTGGAGCTGGTATTTCCTAGTCTATTTACAAGGAAGATTCATCCTTATTCTGGGTCCAAACTCCAAGCCAATCCCCATGCTTGCAGCCCTATGATACTTTCTGAGTAGCACAATGTAACATTCTCCAGGCCATAAGAGCTCAAGGATTATAGCATATTACTTCATACTCTTTACCTTTTGTTTACTTCCAATAAATGGAAATGAAATGAAAAGTATTTATAATGTCTTACCTTGATTTGTTTTCATATACATATTATGGGAATATACTGCAAACTTCTCTATTATAATATTCTATGTGCATAGCTCCCCAGCAAGGCTGAACTTCTCATAGCTCACTCAAATTTATGTTTCCAGAAACTAGCCTGATGCCTGACACACAGCAGTCAAGAAAAGTTTGATGAACTTAAGAGTGAATGAATGAATTGAGAATATTACTTTTTGTTCCTATTCTATTTCATTAAAACTATGAAGTCATAATGCTATTAAAGCAAATAAAATTTCACTTACCTTAGCCATTTTTAGAATTGATTATTCCACATAACCTAGAATATTAGTTGTATGATATTCTACAGTAGATTTGAATATAAAATTTTAAATATGAAAACAGAAGAAGGGCCAAATTTATAAAAGAATTCTGCAACAGCTAAACACAGGCATGGTTCCCTTCAGCAAGCTTTCCTATTCAAAACATTTCAGTAAATAAATGTTTA
This sequence comes from Odocoileus virginianus, assembly GCF_023699985.2. Classification (NCBI taxonomy): domain Eukaryota; kingdom Metazoa; phylum Chordata; class Mammalia; order Artiodactyla; family Cervidae; genus Odocoileus; species Odocoileus virginianus. Next base: position 60,315,424 of record NC_069681.1, on the reverse strand, counting down.
ACAAGCAATGAAACTGATGGTTCTATTTACATGGCAGTCAATTTATGTTCTACAAAAGCTAAATTCTGCATTCCCAATAATACTTTATATTCCTTGACATTAGTCTACAACAAATGGCACAATTGTGTTTAAAAAAAAAGAAAGAAAAAACCCATAATAAAAACCATTCACTCTGCCAAATATGTCATTACGATTTTTTTTCTGTTCAGCTGCCAGATGTATTGCATTATATTATCAAATTGATAGATCTAGTGTTATTTCTACATTTACCATTATACAACAACAAATAGGAATATAAGGAAGCCTTGGTAACACATCTTGCTTAATATGTATGTGAAGTAGACAGTTTGTCTAAGAGAAAAATATAACTGATGACAGATTTCATTTCAGTCTGCTACTGCTTATTAAGATGTCTACAAACAAAAAGCCATATCTGGGTACATCTCTTTCTGCAAACAAAGGAAAGTTTTAATTGCTTTAACCAGCATTTGCATTGTCTTTGTGGTGGCATAGAAAAACAATTCAGGTCTAATCAGGAAACATATTCTAGAGGAGAATTCTTCCCCTTAAGCCTTAGGTCTAATAACATATTTCTTATAATTCTTGAATAAAGTTTAACAATGTAATACTGTGCTGTCTTCTATTTAAATTATTCCTAAGCCATTAATAGAAAGACTGGTGCTGTTTTTTGCTATGACCTTATTAGGAATATCACTTTCAGACATGAAAATGGTTCCTATAAAATTAAAAAGCAGACTGATCAACCAACCCCAAGCCTCAGCATTATCCATTTTTTCCATCAACAATGTCTTAAACATAAAGAAGGTTTTATATTGCTCAGTTGTCTCCAACTCTTTGAGACCCTATGGACTGTATAGCCCACCAGGATCATCTGTCCATGGGGATTCTCCAGGCAAGAATACTGGAGTGGGTTGCCTTTCCCTTTTCCAGGGGATCTTCCCAATCTAGGAATTGAACCTGGGTCTCTTGCACTGCAGGCAGATTCTTTACTGTCTGAGCCAACAGGGAAATCCCAAAAGAAGGTCTGCTTTCTAGGCATTCTTTTCAATTCAATTCCTCATATATGGACTACATCCCTACTAGGTTGAGAAAGGCACTGTTACAAGCTAAGAATGAATTTAAAAATAAGCCTGCAGTCCAAGGTACTTGACTTGGAGCATTTTCAAAACTCTTGCAATTTCAGTGTGGGATGTGTTTTTTGTTTTTTTTTTTTTTTTAAAAAAAAAGACCATTTGCTACATATAAATGTTATAACAACCTTCAATAAGCCAAAATATCCTCCAATTCCAGTCTTCATACCTCATATATATCACGGCATTCTGTAAATACCACAATGGCTCCATTCAGGAAATAAATGCTCTCATTATTGGGTGGATAAAGTAAAATGTGCTGTGGAGTGGAAAATGGGCTTCAAATTTGGGAAGAAGCAGATTCAAAGCTTTCCTTCATCTTATCTCATTTGAGTTGTGTAAACTTGGGCGAGTCATTTTTCATCTCTCTCGGTCTCATAAAATGGGAATTCATTCAGTTTTCTTCTACAAATCACTGAGTCTCTTCTATAGTCTGGAGTATGGTGTTGACCTTGGGGATAAAAGCACCCTGTTCTCATGAAGATTCCATCTAATGTGGGTCACATGATATTCCAGGAGGAGAAGGCAAGGGGAGAATGGGACGACAGAGTATGAGATGGCTGGATAGCATCGCCAACTCAATGGACATAAGTTTGAGCAACAATACATTCCAGGAGTTGGTGATGGACAGGAAAGCCTGGTGTGCTGCTGTCCATGGGGTCACAAAGAGTTGGACACGACTCAGCGACTGAACTGATGATAGTCCAATGGTCACATCAACTAACAGGGTAATTGCAGGGCACCAAGGATTACACAGGGCAGACTCACTGTTGATTTGGGGTGTGTATCCTCAGAGGGCTTCCTCGATGGCTCAGTGGGTAAAGAATCCACCTGAAATACAGGAAACAGAGGAGTCGAATGTTCGATCCCTGGATCTGGAAGATCCCTTAGAGGAGGAAATGGTAACCCACTCCAGTATTCTTGCTTGGGAAATCCCACGGACTGAGGAGCCTGGTGAGTTACAGTCCATGAGACTGCAAAGAGTCAGACACAACTGAGCATGAGGATGATGATGATAATCCTCAGAAGGTGTAATTCATATTCAAAGTGGAATCGAATCAGTAATTTTTCTGTAAGAAAGACCTGGAAGAATAGGGTGCAAGAAATGTTTGCATACCTTGAAATGGCTTTAGCTTTACATTTTCTTTTAACTTTCTTGGTGTCAATATATTTAATGCCAGAGGATGAAATCTTGAGTCATTACTAAAGTATTCCTCAAAACACTGAGTGACTTTGACCAAGTTACTTAACCTCTCTGTGCCTCTTCGGCCCCATTCTAAAATAGGAATTTACCTCATAGTCTTATTATTCAGATTGAATAAATTAATACTTGTAAGGTTAAGAACAATATGTTATACTGATGTCTTGTGTGCTCTGCTAAGTTGCTTCAGTCATGTCTGACTCTGTGCGACCCTGTGGACTGCAGACTTCCAGGCTCCTCTGTCCGTGGGATTCTCCAGGCAAGAATACTGCAGTGGGTTGCCATTTCCTCCTCCAGGGTACCTTCCCAACCCAGGAATTGAAACCGCAGGTCCTGTGCCTCCTGCATTGCAGGTGGATTCTTTACCACTGAGCCACCAGGGAAGCCCTATTGATGTCTTATATTTTGACAAATAAAATACAATATTAAACTAAAGATACTCTTAACAAGTATGCATTACTGTATTTAAAATGGATAACCAACAAGGACCTACTACTGTATAGAACAGGGAACTCTGCTCAATATTCTGTAGTGATCTAAACAGGAAGAGTTTGAAAAAGAATAGATACATGTGTATGTACAACTGAATCACTTTGCAGTATACCTGAAGCTAACACATCATTAATCAACCATGCTCCAACATAAAACAGAAAGTTTAAAAACAGTCAGCTGAAGAAAAAAAAATTTTAATTAAAGGTGATTATTTCTGGGGTTGAGAAAAGGTGAGGCTTTTTTCTCCAATTTCCTCTCCCGGCCTTATTGCCCAAGGCTGGGTGCCACACGTCCCAGGGAGTAGCTGAGCCCCGTGGCGAGACTCTGGTCATGATGGAAGGTGACTGTGGCAAATGCATCCATCTTTCCTGGAGTCTGACTGTGACTCCCTGCCTGGCAGCTACACAGATACTGAACCCGTGGTGGCTCGGATTGTAAAGACTCCACCTGCAATGCAGGAGACCCATGTTCTATTGCTGGGCTAGGAAGATCTCTTGGGGAAGGGAATGGCAACCCACTCCAGTATTCCTGCCTGGAGAATTCCAGGGACAGAGGAGCCTGGTGGGCTATAGTCCATGCAGTGGCAAAGAGAAGAACATGACTGAGCAACTAACAGTTCAGATCAGTTCAGTCGCTCAGTCATGTCTGACTCTTTCCAATCCCCTGAATTGCAGCACGCCAGGCCTCCCTGTCCATCACCAACTTCCGGAGTTTACTCAAACTCATGCCCATCGAGTCGGTGATGCCATCCAGCCATCTCATCCTCTGTCGTCCCCTTCTACTCCTGCCCCCAATCTCTCCCAGCATCAGGGTCTTTTCAAATGAGTCAACTCTTCGCATGAGGTGGCCAAAGTACTGGAGTTTCAGCTTCAGCATCAGTCCTTCCAATGAACACCCAGGACTGATCTCCTTTAGGATGGACTGGTTGGATCTCCTTGCAGTCCAAGGGACTCTCAAGAGTCCTCTCGAACACCAGAGTTCAAAAGCATCAATTCTTCAGTGCTCAGCCTCCTTCACAGTCCAACTCTCACATCCATATATGATCACTGGAAAAACCTAGCCTTGACTAGATGGACCTTTGTTGGCAAAGTAATGCCTCTGCTTTTTAATATGCTACCTAGGTTGATCATAACTTTCCTTCCAAGGAGTAAGCATCTTTTAATTTCATGGCTGCAATCACCATCTGCAGTGATTTTGGAGCCCAGAAAAAAAAAAGTCTGACACTGTTTCCACTGTTTCCCCATCTATTTGCCATGAAGTGATGGGACCAGATGCCATGATCTTAGTTTTCAGAATGTTGAGCTTTAAGCCAGCTTTTTCACTCTGCTCCTTCACTTTCATCAAGAGGCTCTTTAGTTCTTCACTTTCTGCCATAAGGGTGGTGTCATCTGCATATCTGAGGTTATTGATATTTCTCCCAGCAATCTTGATTCCAGCTTGTGCTTCCTCCAGCCCAGCGTTTCTCATGATGTACTCTGCATATAAGTTAAATAAGCAGCCTTGACATACTCCTTTTCCTATTTGGAACCAGTCTGTTGTTCCACATCCAGTTCTAACTGTTGCTTCCTGACTTGTATATAGGTTTCTCAAAAGGCAGGTCAGGTGGTCTGGTATTCCCATCTCTTTCAGAATTTTCCACAGTTTACTGTGATCCACACAGTCAAAGGCTTTGGCATTGTCAATAAAGCAGAAATAGATGTTTCTCTGGAACTCTGTTGCTTTTTTGATGATCCAGCGGATGTTGCCAATTTGATCTCTGGTTCCTCTGCCTTTTCTAATACCAGCTTGAACATCTGGAAGTTCAAGGATCATGTATTGCTGAAGACTGGCTTGGAGAATTTTGAGCATTACTTTAATAGCGTGTGAGATGAGTACAGTTGTGTGGCAGTTTGCGCATTCTTCGGGATTGCCTTTCTTAGGGATTGGAATGAAAACTGACCTTTTCCAGTCCTGTGGCCACTGCTGAGTTTTCCAAATTTGCTGGCATATTGAGTGCAGCACTTTCATAGCATCATCTTTCAGGATTTGAAATAGCTCAACTGGAATTCCATTACCTCCACTAGCTTTGTTCATAGTGATGCTTTCTAAGGCCCACTTGACTTCACATTCCAGGATGTCTGGCTCTAGGTGAGTGATCACACCATCGTGATTATCTGGGTTGTGAAGATCTTTTTTGTACAGGTCTTCTGTGTATTCTTGCCACCTCTTCTTAATATCTTCTGCTTCTGTTAGATCCCTACCATTTCTGTCCTTTATTGAGCCCATCTTTGCATGAAATGTTCCCTTGGTATCACTAATTTTCTTGAAGAGATCTCTAGTCTTTCCCATTCTATTGTTTTCCTCTATTTCTTTGCATTGATTGCTGAGGAAGGCTTTCTTATCTCTCCTTGCTCTTCTTTGGAACTCTGCATTCAAATGGGAATATCTTTCCTTTTCTCCTTTGCTTTTCACTTATCTTCGTTTCACAGCTATTTGTAAGGCCTCTTCAGACAGCCATTTTGCTTTTTTGCATTTCTTTTTCTTGGGAATGGTCTTGATTCCTGCCTCCTGTACAATGTCACAGACCTCCATCCATAATTCATCAGGCTCTCTATCAGATCTAGTCTCTTAAATCTATGTTTCACTTCCACTGTATAGTCATAAAGCAATGTTAACTATTCCTAATTTCATGCCATAATTTGTTTCTGCAAAATTAAACACTTACCTCGGTGTTAACATTAATGTCAATCTCTGTGGCATCTGGAGAGGGGATGGAATTGTCTCATGACACCTACCAACCTGGAGCACAGAGTTTTCCTTATCCAGAAAAGGGAAGAAAAATTCTGTTACTAGTACATTCTGTATGGGCTCTAGATTATTTGGAAAAATTCTCTCTTTTGGATTCTGTTGTCCCTTACTTTCTCTTTTTCTCTAAAAAGGATAAACACAAACATTTTTTAGTTCACCCTATCTACCAAAAGCAGAGATGGCACTCCATTCCCCTTTTCTGAGATTAAAAAGATTTTAATGCATCAGGGATACATGTTATTATGCAAGTAAATATGTTGATAGAATTCTGGCAGATGTCTTCTCTAGTATCTTGAGTTATTCTGAATCTCATAGAGCCCTGTTACTCAAAGTATGGTCTTTGGACCAGATGTATCTGTATCTCATAGGAGCTTAATGGAAATACAGTGTCTCAAGCCCCATCTCCTGCTGACTCAGAGCCTGTAATTTAACAAGAGCCCAGCTGATGTGCATTTACATTAGAATTTGAGAAGCGCTGTCCTAGGTCATATCTTTGGAGAATCGGTTGGGTAAAAAGCCCTTGGGAACAGATAGACTGAAGGGTAGTCGGGTCATCTGTTGATTAGGTGATATTAGGTGGCCACCCCAAGCCACAGAGCATCAGGGGATCTTTAGGAGGTTTAGTTACAAAAAAACTGTTCTTTCACCAGATAAATTTTCTAAATGGCTATTGTGAAAACCTCTCTTCTTGCTGATGAGAGAAAGATGAAGTCCATTATTGATTTGGAATTATTGCGCATGCTATGTGCTAAGCCGCTTCAGTCATGTCAACTCTTTGTGACCCTACGCACTGTAGCTTGCCAGGTCCTCTGTCCATGAGATACTCCATATAGGAATATTGGAGTGGGTTGCCATGCTCTCCTCTAGGGGGTCTTCCCGACCTAGGAATCGAACTCATATCTCTTACGTCTCCTGCATTGGCAGGAGGGTTCCTTACCACTAGCACCACCTGGAAAGCCCATTGGAATGATTACAGAATGTCATAAGGAAGCAAGAGATTGCAGAGATAGCTGGTGTGCTAATCTCTTGAGTGGGCGCTGTTGGAGGGATAAAGGAGCAAGCATTTATGTGAAGACCGACGTGTAAGTTTCTGCCTTCATAAATATTTATCAGCCAGGAAGTGAGAGAAACCTGGAGGAGGCATGTGTTGTGAGGTTTTCTGAGTTTGCTTTGTGATTTCTTTCAAGATCCTCTGCTGTGTTTGGGTAATTGGAATTCCATGTGCAATGTTGTTAAGAACTTAATAGAAAAATATTTATACTTTTAGCTGCTCTTGAATAAAATTATATTCTTTCCTGTGATGCTGTTGTTGCACACCTTTTGCCTATTATCAGTCACAAACTATCAGTACTGAATTATTCTGTCAAGTGAGAATCTAGGAACTTTACACCTGCCAGTTCAGGCTGATTTTCAATATTGCGTGAAAATGCCAAGGAATGACCTGTCAGTCTGGATTTGTGACAAGAGTCTTGTTCATGTTGCTCAATGGTTTGTGGAGTGTACTTTTGAAGAATTATTTTTATATGGTTCAGTACATCTCAATATCCCAGGCAATAATTATCTTGTATGCTAGGTCCCAAATAAAAGAGGGACAAAATTGAAAGGGTTTCTTTGTTAGTAATTACATGTGAATATGCTGGGGAAAGTTTTGCATCTCATTTTTGTCTGAATCTATTGTAAGCAAATGCAATTTTTGTATATACATATATATATATCTGAGCCATTTGCTATCCTATAACATAACTCTGCTTCAATACTGGAGTGCCTCCTCCTGTTAGGATAACTGATACAAAATCATACTAAGACATGAATGAAGCTCTGGGACAGAAGAAGTCAAACTCTCAGATTTCACAAAGCTCTGTTAAACATCAAAATGAAACTTTGAGAGGTTTGTGGTAAATTGCTTGTGTTTTTCTTTAGATAAGTTTTTTGTTCTTATTTTAAACAAGGGTCAGCAACACGAGGGCAAGAGGTAATTGATGACCTTCGCTGGCAGGCGAGAGTCAAAAACAACAAAAAGCAAAAACTGCTTTCCTGGTAATTTGGGGGCCAACTTCAAGGTTAGGTCTTTATTCCTTACCTAGCGAGCCCAGGGCATCAGATCCCAGTCTCAGATCATAGTTAAGAGCAGCTACAGAATAGAAATGGAGCCACAGACAGAGAAGAAAAAATTATGGTTACTAATGGGGAAGTGAAGGAGAGGATAAATTAAGAGTTTGGGATTAATACTTATATGCACTCGCATATATAAAATAGATAACCATCAAGGATCCACTGTACAGTACAGGAAACTATACTCAATATCTTATAATATAACCTAGAAGGAAAACGAATCTGAAAATAATATATACATATGTATGTATAACTGAATCACTTTGTTGTACTCCTGAAATGAACACGACCTTGTGTATTAACTACACGTCAGTAAATTTTTTTAAATGAAAAAAAATGGCTAACAGTTGGTGAATGCTTACTCTGTGCATAAATTCATACAATCAGCTCACAACGAATCTATGTACTAGGTACTGTTCTCAGCATTCTATATATATTAGCCCATTAAATCCTTTAAACAAAATGATGCTCATTTAACTGAAGGAGACTCAGGTATGGAGAGTTAAGAAATTTGCCCAAGGTTATACAATCAGTAAGTGACAAAGTCAGGACACCTTGGCTCAGGCATGCACCCTCTAACTGCTTAGCCATACTATATACCATATGATGTCATGTGAAATCTTGAGTGCTTTCTCCATGCCATGAATTCATGGATGAATGGCATTTAATCTCACTTAATGAGATTAAATCAGTTTAATGATGAATCTCATTTAATCCTCCCAGTGACCAGATAACATAAGTTGTGTTATTATAACTTTCATTCTACAGATGAGAAAATAGAAGTCCAACCTGCTGAAGGGCACAGAGGTGGTTGTTATTGTTTAGTTACTAAGTTGTGTCTGACTCTGTTCTGCTTTTCTAAGTTCCTCTGATATCCTTTCTACAGAGGAGCCCTGCCACACTCCTCTGTCCAGGGGATTTCCCAGGCAAGAATATTGAAGAGGGTTGCCATTTCCTTCTTCAGGGGATCTTCCCTGACCCAGAGATTAAACCTGCATCTCCTGCATTGCGGGCGGATTTTCCACCATCTGAGCCAGCAGAGGAGTCAACGGAGGTGGGGGAGAAGAGAATTATGAATAGGTAGGCTATGACTCTAAGTTCCATGTCCTTAACCATATTTATTCTATCTGGACCTCAAAAACCAGTAGGCTTTTTATTAAGATCAAACAGATCATGAATACTGAAAAAATTGGTTAAGAATCATAACTAGGTTTGAAATTAGTTACCAGAAGTGGCTTTGCAAGATCAAACCAGTCCATCCTAAAGGAAATCAGTCCTGAATATTCTTTGGAAGGACTGATGCTGAAGCTAAAAAAACTCCAACACTTTGGCCACTCCAACACTTTGGCCACTCCTACACTTTGGAAAAGACCCTGATGCTGGGAAGGATTGAAGGCAGGAGGAGAAGGGGCAACAAAGGATGAGATGGTTGGATGGCAACACTGACTCAGTGGACTTGAGTTTGAGCAAGCTCCGGGAGCTGGTGATGTACAGGGAGGCCTGGCATGCTGTAGCCCATGGGTTCACAAGGAGTCAGACACGACTGGGCAACTGAATTGAACTGAACCAGAGGTGAAGCCCACTTCCTTTCCTAAAAGGTCAAGTCTAAACTGCACACCATCACATGTAAATGCCTCCAGTTTGGGGGCTTTGTTTATCCAGTAGCTTTATTGCCTGCTACTTTCTGACTCCTTCTCCATACTTAAATGCCAACCAAGCATCTGATTGCTCTTATCAGAATGCCCTGGGTGCACTGTCTACTGCCTGAAGATTTCCTCTCTTCTCTGACTACCTCCTCAGTGATCATTCTCCCTTTTGTGAGCAGCAAATTAAGACTCAGTTTAGAGGTTGCTTCCACCAGTATCTTCACCTTGACCTTCTTCGGACTGTATGAGGCATCTGTTCTCCTTTTCTAAGTTCCCCTGATAACCTTTTTACTTCTCTATGTATTGTAATTCTCTGTTCTGTATCTACTTATCCAACTAGAGCAAGTCCTCTTAAGAGCAAAGATTTTATTTTGTTTCTATTTGTGTTCCCAGCACTCAAAACTGTGCTTTGGAGACACTGAGCTCTCTGTAAGTGATTACTCCATAAGTGTTCTAGCAACAGCCCGAGAAACCCTGAGACAGTTTCTGGAAGACCCCCTGGAGAAGGAAAAGGCCACCCACTCCAATATTCTTGCCTAGGAAGTTCCATGGACAGAGGAGACTGGCAAGCTACAGGCCATGGGGTCGAAAAGAGTGGAGCACTATTTAGTGACTAAACAACAACAATTTTGGATTTACAGAACACTTAAAAAAATTGAACAGCTGCAAAGATAGTACAGAGCAGGCATATGCATCCTTTGCCCAGTTTCTCTCAACGTCATCATTTCACACGACCATGATGCACTTGTCAAAACTAAGAAGCCGACACTGGTAGCTTTCACTAGTTCTTTCCTAGTCTGCTTATCTCTATTTCAGGATTCCATCTAGGACGCACCTTACATTTAGCCACCATGTTTCCTTTTTTTCCCTTAACTATGGCATTTCTCAGACTTATGTTGCTTTTGATAACTTTGAAACTATTTTGTAGACTTTTGTTTGACTCAAAGTTCAACAAGATTGTAGCAAAAGGGTAATATTAGGTTATAATCTTTGTTATACTTTGCTGAAATAATGGACTAAAATATGAGTCCTGACAGATTCAGTCTTTGTCCTGCTCCCAGGTGTCTTGAGACAAACAACTCTTTAGCCCACCATGAATGACCTTTTAATTATTGGCCCCAGAAATCATAGCATCACAAACTCCCTAAAATTTCAGTATCAGTGACAACTTTTTATCCACCAGTGCAAGAAAAACCATGAGGTCTGAGCAAAAGCAGATGTGTTGAAAATATTTTTTGATGCAAATAATCTTTCAAAGATGGTTCATAACCTGCAAGTATTCAACTTTAAAAGATTAATTTAAGAAGGTGAATAATGAAATGAAAAAAACTGACTTTAGAGTCAGACACTCTCAGTACATTTTTCAACTCTGCTGCTTAAAACCTGTGTGGTTTCAATCCCTGCACTTAGCCTCAATAATCCCACATATATCCATCTGTAATTATAATTCTCCAATGTGATAATACATGCAAAGAATTTCTATGACCTCTATAGCTTGATACACAAATTATTTCTTGGCACCATTAACCCTATCCCAGGTGAAAACACTTATAGATGATTAAGGGTTCTTTTATGTTATCACTTTATATTCAAATTTCTTGTTATGGTTATATCTGATTTTGAAATATCTATGAAGGCCATTATGGTTTCTATAGCAAAACATTAACAACCTACAGATATTAATTGCTTACAACGTGCCAAACACGTATTCAAACTTCACTGAAGCCCTACCATGTGGGAAGTAGCATGATTCCAATTTGAAGTGGGGAAGAAACTGAAGCTTAGAGGGATTTCTATAACTTACCCACACTTACCCAGGAAGGAAGTGGAGGAGCCAGGATATAAACTCAGGAAGCCTGGCTGAAGTATGCCAACTCCTAAGCCTGAATCTGTAACATTTTTTGTGAAGTTGTTTCAAAGACACCACTGATCACAGAGAATTCTGCAAGAGAATGCTCCCACACCAAGCTGGGAAAGCAGAGTCTGGAGTTGGTGTCACTTGGGCTTCACACCGTTTTTTTTTTAAAATTTCAATGTTTATTTTTTAAATTAATTTTTATTGCAATAGAGTTGCCTTACAGTATTGTGTTAGTTTCTAATATATAGCAAAATTAAACAGCTGTATCTACACATACATCCTTTCTTTCTTCAATTTCCTTCCGTTTAAATCACCGCAGAACACCAAGTTGAGTTCCCTGTGCTATACAGTAGGTTCTCATTAGTAATCTATTTTATACCTAATTTCAATCATGCATATATTTCAGTCCTTCACACCTTTCTGATCACGAGCTGAAGACAATGATCTGACTCCTAAGTTGTGCTTCTCATTAAATACAGACATATATATGATCTTCTACTCTTCCAAATCTTTAATGGCCAACATATTCCTTACATGATTGTTCAAGTCTTAACAAGTCTTTAGACCTTAAGGATCTTTAGACTGTAACAAATTAAGAGAAATAAGTATTAGACACAAATAAATTATTGTTTACGTGAGGAAAGGATGCAATATTTTGACCATTTCTTTAAATATAGGCTGTGAAGCTCTTCATACTGACCCAGAAATAATCTCTTTCCTGAGATTCTGTGTGGCTGTGCCAGGTGCTTAGGACTGATCCCAGGATGTCTGGGGACTAAAAAATCTCGAGGATGGAATTATCCACAGCCTTGCTTGAAGTTACTGGACAGACTCTTGAATGACACAGAATGAAATCTCATCATAAGGATTATCCAATTGGTGTTATCCAATTGATGCAGTAAATTGAGAATAATTATTTTTCCAAGTTGATTAGTATTTGCAACAATTAATATTGAGATGCGTTTACAAATCCATGGCTGATTCATGTCAATGTATGACAAAACCCACTACAATATTGTAAAGTAATTAGCCTCCAACTAATAAAAATAAATGAAAAAAAAAAATAAAAACCACTACCAAAGCTTAAAAAAAAAGTAGTGGCACAATGAACTTTAGATACACTTTGAAATGTGTCGTACCACTGAAGAACGTTCTCAGCCAGGGATTGCATTTTATAGCATTATTTGTTAGTTGATATAAGTAGGAAGAAATTTAGCATGCAATTAATGATACCCACTTGGAATAAAGCTAGGATCACTGCCGCAGTTTCTTTCTCCACTATATCAGCTCCTTAGAAATGGCAGTCACCTCAAACTCTTTCTAGATACTTCTAAGAGTTCCCAGAGTGAGTTTCATGTGAGCTCCACTTCCTGGCCCTTCTGTTTACATGCTACCAGGAAGTGGTGGCCCTTTTCCCTTGGGCATCTTTCTGTCAGATTGCATCTCCTTTGTCAGATGATGCTTTCCAAGGCAGCGTCTCTGCTGCAGACACCACTCAGCATCTGGACCAAGATACCATTCCCCAAGTCTGCCAGCACTACTGCTTTCGTAGCTGCTGAGTCCTCTTGCTTTCAATTGCCCATGAAGGTTTTAATGAAACAAACTGGTGCGGGAGAAGACTCTTGAGAGTCCCTTGGACAGCAAGGAGATCAAACCAGTCAATCCCAAAGGAAATCAACCCTGAATATTCATTGGAAGGACTGTGATGCTGAAGCTCCAACACTTTGGCCACCTCATGCAAAGAGCTGACTCACCAGAAAAGACCCTGAAGCTGGGAAAGATTGAAAGCAGGAGGAGAAGCTGATGGCAAAGGATGAGATGGTTGGCTGGCATCACTGACTCAATGGACATGAGTCTGAGCAAACTCCAAGAAATAGTGAAAGACAGGGAAGCCTGGCGTGCTGCAATCCAGGGGGTCTCAAAGAGTCAGACACGAATGAGTGACTGAACAACAGAAAAACAACAACAATTCTTCAAGTATCTGGTTGCTTGTATGTCAGAGATGTAACTTCCTGGTTCCTATTAATGAAGCTCGCAGTCCTGTGATCAGACTCTCCTCTGCTTCCAGCCCATCACACTGCTCCCTTTCTTCCCTGAGTCCAAGTGTTTTCCCACTGCCTGCCTTTCTGCTAAGTGGCTTCATCATGTCCAGCTCGGTGACCACATGGACTGTAGCCCACCCTGCTCCTCTGTCCACACAATTCTCCAGGCAAGAATACTAGAGTGGGTTGTGTTTCTACTAACCTCCTCATTTACATGGATCAGAGCAGGTCTAACTTCACAACTTTCCAGATGTAGCAGATCTGCTTGAATCTTAAGGTGAACACCATTTATGCTCTAGTTTTCTGTATCACTTTCTAAAGAGGCCAAGTTTCCATAACACTGGTAATGCAACGATCATAATGAAAATGTATTTCCTTATTATGTAAGGGGTGCTTATGAAATCCCAGTACATTTCTCACAGCCAGATTAAACATTTTATTGCCTTTATTTTTCATCAAGTATGCAAATTCTTCTTAGCAGGTTTCACTTTTGATTTAAAACCATTTTTCATGAAAAACTAAATCATTTATGGCCATATGGTCTCATGACAATGCAGAGTTAAGAAAAACTCAGTGAATTTTATACAGGAATGCCTTTTGGATAGCTTTTCAAGTGAAAGAAACACATTTGCTAGCCACAGAATCAGGTGCTTTAAGGAAAAACTCTGAAATGTCAATAAATGTAATGTGGGCATTTGCCAAAGAGAAAAGATGTAGGTCAATACAATCCCTTTCTTTTTATAGAGAAAAAGAGTGATGGTTTGGTTCCTAGCAGGAGGAGTCAAAACAATGTACTCCCATATGTTATTTTATATATGGAAGGAAAAATAAAAGAAAAGACATGCTAGGGAAAAATGTAAAATGAAGTTAAGAACTGACAGTACCAACACTCAATCTGCTGGTATTCTGTGCTGACATGTTCCACATGGTTTCTCTCATGGATACAAAGAGTTCAGGCAAGGGAACTGCCAATAATAAAAGTGGCTATCATTTAGTGAGAACCTACTGTGTTCTTTCTTCCCTGGTGATTCAGATGGTAAAGAATCTGCCTGCAATGCAGGAGACCCGGATTTGTTCCCTGGATAGGGAAGATCCCCTGGAGAAGGAAATGGCTACCCACTTCTTGCCTGCAGAATTCCATGGACAGAGGAGCCTGGCGGGCTATAGTCCATGGGGTCATAAAGAGTCAGACATAAATGAGCAGCTAACATTTTCACTTATAGTAGTCCTAGGCACTGTAATATGAGCTACAGGCTTATGCTTTAAGCTATAGATTTATGCTTTCAAGCTATAGATTTATGCTTTACAACTGTATTAAAAGGACATATTATTATCCCACTTACAGACAAGGGGAACAAAACTGACAGAGGAAAATTCATTTTCAAAAGAGCTTACACCTAGAAAATGGCAATGTTGAGATCTAAGCTCAAGTATGCCTGCCTTCAATGTCTATACTATTTCAACATTTCTGTGATCCTTTCAGCAGATAAATGAATAAAAAAATATATAATCTGAGTGGTTGGGTACCCTTTACTCTGGCATCCCTACCTGGAATACTCAGCCAATGAAAAAGCAAGTACCACATAGTCAGGAGGCAATGTGTATAGTCCTAAGAAACATCAGTGTGGGATGCTACCAAGGCTCAGAGTTAGAAACATAAGACTGCCACTGATGAAATGCATGACTGTGAGAAACTGTTTAACCTGAGCATTTATTTCCTCCTCTGGAAATGAAGATAATAGTCCTAGTTTCAAAGGCTACTTTAAGGAATTGTATGGTGTGATGTATATATGTCACTTGGTTTTATTCATTTGGGATCATATTAAAATTTATGCCTGCTGGAGCCCACCTGCATGACTAGGTATTTCTTCAATATCCTCTCAGTCATTTACACAAGCCCCATCTCTATATTACACCAATTTCTTGCCATGGAACCTCATCATGACCTCTTATTCATCCTTTTGTTCAGAGGACTCATCTTCCAGACTCCACCTTCCTCAGCTAGTAACTTCTGCAACCTCTCAAACCACACTATGGTTTGTGATAGAGTTGGGAAGCAAATTTCTTTCTTCCAATTTAGGGTCATATTTTATTAGGTGAGCCTCTGAGCAGGCTTTTGTTTCTTGCCCAGAGCAAAATTACTTTCATCAATACAACTTCTGCATGTATTGTTTTTAAACCATCTCTCCTTTAAGCCATAGAACCAGTTTCTCCAGCTAATGGAGAAAGGGGCCATGCATTCCCCAGACATCAGCCATTTCTTCCTTCTCTCATCCCATCTTCCTTCACCCCACCTCCATCCCTCTGACTTCACCCAGAATAAAAAAGTTCCCTTGTGTAGCTATTTCTTTAGAAGACACCTAGAAGTATCACCAGCTCATACATTTTACTGGTCTAGATTCTGAATTTCACTTTGGCTCAACTCAACCCAATGAAGAAATGTCATAGCACAGTGTCTGTTACATGGCAACTATTCAGTAAATGCTAATTGTCTCCTTTAAACCTGGTATTATGTTTAAGCCTTTAAAGATTTAAAGCAATGCAATCTAGACCTTCTAGGGTGTGATAGTGAAAAACAGTGTTGTGAACATAGTACAAAGAAAAAAAAATTATTACCATAAATAGTTTATTGTCAAATACACAAAGGCCAGGACTTTAGCAATAGAGTGAAAGTGAAAGTGAAATTGCTCAGTCATGTCTGACTCTTTGCGACACCATGGACTGTAGACCAACAGGCTCCTCCGTCCGTGGGATTTCCTAGGCAAGAATACTGGAGTGGGTTACCATTTCTTTCTCCAGGGGATCTTCCAGACCCAAGGATCAAACCCGGGTCTCCTGCATTGCAAGCAGACGCTTTAACCTCTGAGCCACCAGGGAAACCCTTAGCATTAGGGTAAATGCCTACAAAATGTTTGATATGAAAATTCTTCACTGACAGACAAAGAGAGTGTTTCCCTGTCTTCTGATGTGAGGAAGATATTCACAGAAAAGTGTGGGTTGCAGTGTAAAATTAATGGAAGTATTAGACACTTTTTCCATTCCTGGTCAAGAGTCTAAGGACTAAATAAAGCCAAACAAAATCTCTGAAGTGAAGCATGATCACCCAGGAAATGGGAGAAGACAGAAGAGCCTGGGGAGATAGATAAGGTAGACAAAGGCTATCTCTGTTTTCAACTGAGGGTGAAAATGACCTAGAAGCAGAATAGTCTGGGCTGGAGGATAAATAGAAGTGGTGGAAAAAATGTAGAAGGAGAAATTATAATCAGGACAAGGATGACTGCAGAGAGCAAGATTACATCCTGAATTGAGAGTAAGGACATTTGAGAGGTAGAGAATGTTATTACTCAGTGGAAATAATACAGAAAAAATAATGTATGTTTCTCAAAATGCCACCATAATGTCATCATCCCTCTAAGCATCCAATGTCTCTCTCTACTCCTTAAGTTCCTAACATGGCCTTTCAAACCCTGGATAGTATGACACCAACCTAATTCTTCAGCCTAGGAAAACAGTTTTTTCAGTTTTTAGGAATGTGTCATCTCCCTAAATTAGAACCTTTGCTCCTGTTTCTCCCTCCAACCAATACTTGGATTCTGCTCTTGGTTATACTGTGAACTTGCTGGGCAACCTCCTACAAGCCACTTCCAGTCTCTGGGCCACAATGTCTTCATCTTTCTTAGAGGGAGTTGGGGGAGATTATCTCTAAATTCCTCCCTAGATAAAACATTCTACAAGTCTATGAATCTTCAGGAGAATGTCATTAACATCATTCCAGGCTTAGGGATTTATCCATAGTATGGAAATGATAGTGGCTCTATTAATTTGTTCATTTTGAATTCAGCATTAATTCTGATTTTTGAAGTGTCAGGACAAATTGAGAGACCCTGACAACAATGTCAATCCTAAAGGAAATCAGTCCTGAATATTCCTTGGAAGGACTGATGCTAAAGCTGAAACTCCAATACTTTGGCCACCTGGTACAAAGAACTGACTCATTGGAAAAGACCCTGATGCCGGGAAAGATTGAAGGCAGGAGGAGAAAGGGACAACAGAGGATGAGATGGTTGGATGGCATCACCGACTTGACGGACATGAGTTCAAGTAAGCTTCAGGAGCTGGACAGGGAAGCCTGGTGTGCTGCAGTCCATGGAGTCGTGAAGAGTCGGACATGAATGAGTGAGTTTGAATGAGTGAGTGAACTGAACTTACTGACCACAATGTGGGGTTATTCAGTTACACGTGAAAGCATGAATTATATAAGAATTGTATGAAAACAAGACTCAATATGGTGACAAGAGTCACAAAACTTCTTCACCTTCTTCCAGTATTTACTCTAGAACAGTTTTTCCTAATTTGCCATTCCTGCTTCACTCACTGCTGTTGTTTAGTCACTAAGCTGTGTCCAGCTCTTATGACCCCGTGAACTGCAGTCCACAGGCACCTCTGTCCATGGTACTATCTAGGCAAGAATACTGGAGTGGGTTGCCATTTCCTTCTCCAGGGGATTTTCCTCACCCATAGTTCAGGGATCAAACCTGCATCTTCTGCATTGGCAGGCAGATTCTTTACCACTGAGCCACCAGAGAAGCCCTTTACTCTGTGTAGAGAAAATGAAATAACAATATATTAATGCATGTGGAATCTAGCAAAATGATATAGATGATCTTATGTACAAAGCAGAAATAGAGACATAGACAAAGAACAAATATAAGGACGCCAATGGGGGAAAGGGTAATGGGACTGATTGGGAGATTGGTATTGACATACGCACACCATTGGTACTATGTATAAAATAGATAACTAATGAAGAACTACCATATTGCTCAGAGAATTCTACTCCATTCTCTGTGGTGAACTAAATGGAGAGGAAATCCAAAAATGAGGGGGTATATTGCCTACATATATTGCTGTAAAATAGAAACTAATACAGCATTGTAAAGCAACTATACTCAATTAATATAAATAAAAATAAGAATGTACTGTATTCCTATCTAAGAAAATATTTTAGCTAGGCTCAAGAGTTTCTGTAATCTAGGTTCTAAATAAATAAATAAAAATAAATAAAACCTAGGTTCTGAACCCTATAGAGGAAGTCAGCTCACTATCGAAGGGTGAATTTGGCAAATGACTCACGTTGGCAAATCAATTAGAATGAAAACACTCAAAATCACTTCTTCTATGTATTGGGTTTTTGTTGTTGTTGTTGTTGTTTGTTTTATGCTCTTTTTTTTTAAATAAGAAATTCAAAATTTATGCTTTACGGCATAGAATATGGGGGTATTAGCTCTTTGGAGTTTTTATTTCAGAAGAGTTAATGCTGTTTTTTGAGAAAAAATCATGGCCTTTTCCAGACATAAACTTCTACACACCTAGAGTGAATTTTCCAATACTTAAGCAAGGATTCCTGTGAAACTCCTGAATTTCCAAAGCTGTATCTAATTTTCTACTTGAGTAGTTGGTAAGTAAGAGACACATAGCTTTATTTAATCAATAGCTCAGAAGGTTGGCAATTGAGGCCCTCATGAACAAATCCAGCTCTAATTTGACTGTGATAAACTATTTGCTGAAAGCTCAGTAGAGATGCTGATTTTTGAGAGGAAAAGCTGTGTTTATAAAGTGGGAAGAGAGGGTGATGGCATTGTAAAGTGTTTGAAGGTCACAAACACTTGCTTGAAGATCTTGTTTTAGCAGCTTCTTCACTGATTGCTAAAAATCAGACAGAGTGACCCCATTCCTCCCAAACATGTGTTCTCATTCTCTTGGCCTGCCTCTCCCATTACACACCAACCCTAACTTCTCAAGTCGAGAATCATATCTTCAGAATTACCATTTTTTAAATCTATCTATCTATGGTTAATTTTACTTCAGTATTTAATTTACAGTGTTGTGCTAGTTTCTGTTGTATAGCAAAATGATTCAGTTGTACAAATATATTCTTCTTCATGTTCTTTTTCATTCTGGTTTATCACAGTATATTGAACATAGTTCCTTGTGCTATACAATAGGACCTCGTTGTTTATCCATCCTATATATACTAGTTTGCCTCTGCTAATCCCAGGATTCTAATGCCCCCATCGAATGGGAGAGAATTCTATTCCACGGGTTTGTTGGAGCTGTGAAAGTCCCCACATCACTGAAAATATTGTGGCCCCCACTGCCATTAACTTAAAATTAAAATAATCTTAATAATCTAAATGAAAATGAAACTGCTCAGAATGATGGAATATACATGTATATAGAAATTGAAATTAGCTTTTCAGGTTTTTCTCCTTTATTCTCTACCTCTCTCTCCTAAGGTTTGTCTGTTGGGTTATCCAGCACTGGTTGGGGAAGAAAATACTTAAGGATCATTGGTCTAAGGGATGTTAGCTTTCTATTCCTCCAAAGTTCTCTAAATGCTATTGCTGACCTAGGTGAGGGCAACTGAAAGGAATATACCTGGACTATATTATCTTATTTTCTGGAAAAATGCCTTCACTGAATTATGATTTAATTTTATGCCCTCCGCTTTTATAAAAGGTCATTTTTGAAGAATAGTCATTCATCCATTTGGAGAGCCATTCTGTATCTTTTGCAAAAGCTAGTGAAAGACTTTGAACATCACATAACCCAAAGTCTCTCTTAAGAGCATTCATGTGACACATTTTTCCTATCATTTAGTGACAGGGAAATATATTTTTTTCCCTCCAGTTAAGTTTCTATTCTGCTTTTGAAGGAGTATTTAAAACAGTGTAATCCATAATGTTCTTCTTTTTGACTATTTTAAAAAGTGCAAAATTAATTTTACTTCTTTATTGTTATAATTAGTTCATCCTCCAAAAGGAAAGGGTTTTTTTTCTGATCTTTAGGATAAAATATCATTTTGCATTTCTTAAACAATGGTTTGTTCTTCACCTAATGGACACTGACTCTTCTCCCATCGTGTTTCCCTCTTCACATTACCTGCAAGAAAGCTTGAAGACAATTTTGTGCCCTAGCTCCAGTGAGTGCATCAGGCTTAATGGGATGCCTTTTGTTTAGTAATCTCTGCTGGATCCATCTCTCTCCTTCTTTTGTTGCCTTTGCTGTCCTTCCCTTATTAGGTTTGCTACTGCACATCTGACCATAGTGTTAATGTCTATATAAACCATTTTTAAATAGCCCCCTACTTTTATCGGTTAAAGAAAAATGAATGAATGAATAAACAACTTGGAACAGCTATGACAGATTTTTGTTACATGGATATTTTTATATTTATTCCTGCAACTTCCATTTTTGTTTTCCCACTTTAAAATCCTGCAGTTCCTTTCTGGAAGGAGGCATGATATGAGGATATTTTATAATGTGATAAAATAATAATAACATAATAGTGGGGTTCAAAGTTAACAAGGAGGGAGAGACAAGAATTTGGCTTGGTAAGAAGGCTGAGAGAATGACAAAAGCCCATGGCTCAAGCTAGAGAGAAATTGTGAAGGAAAAAAAAAAACCACGCAGGACACAAAAGCATGACTAATTTTTATTGATGAGACATTCTCCATCTCTTCCTACCTCCTGATGTCTTTGTCTTCATGCCCCCCAACCCCCACCTAGATACAGTTCTTTTGTGGAAATCTTCGCATTTACTTCTTTCTTTAGTATCTTCTCAGCATTAACAACATTCTTGAATAGGGACATACTGAGGTCAAAATTGGGACAATGCAGATAATGCAATGAAACTCCTTGAAATCTACGCAGCTCAACTGCAGTTCCTCTTTGAAACAGGTATCTCGGTACAACATTGACTAGGTTACCTAGCTAAACCAAACTCACTTCACTAAGAAATGATTAAGATTTAAGAAATGATTCTCACAGTCACATGTGGGGCAGTGAATATGGGCATAAAGTTCACAGCACCTGACCATAAAGAGGAAATATTTTACACGAACCTGTGCAAATTAATGTGGTAATAGGAAAGTAGGATGGGGGAAGAAAAGGGGAAGAAAAGCTATAGTCATGAAGATTTGTGAGGATAATCAATGAGATGACTTGGTAGGGTTAAATATTTCCTAAATTGTTTGGGTTGCTAGTTTATGACTTTCTTTGGAAATACTCTACTAGCCATTCTTTTGGCATTCTAGATGTTATGCATATTGATCGTTCTTAATGTGGAGTAGGAGAAGGAGAGGGAGTGACACTGCACCCAGGAGACATTTGGCAATGTCTGGAGACTTTTTAGTTGTTACAACTTAGAGAAGACATCCTCTAGTGGGTAGAGACCAGGAATGCTGCTAAATATTCTGCCATGCACAAGACAAACCCCACAGAAGGAATTAATTATCAGACTCCAGATACCCATGTGTGTGCTTAGTCACTTGGTCGTGTCTGACTCTTTTCAACCCCATGGAGTGCAGCCTGCCAGGCTCCTCTGTCCATGGGGATTCTCCAGGCAAGAGTGCTGGAGTGGGTTGCCAGGCTCTCCTCCAGGGGATCTTCCCAACCAGAGACTGAACCCAGGTCTCCTGCATTGCAGGCAGATTCTTTACAGTCTGAGCCGCCAGGGAAGCCCCGGCGTCCGTAGTGCTGAGGCTAAGACAGCCTGTGTTGCAATAACCTTGTGTTACCACCTGCTTCTGTGCCAGTCATTTAGGGCTTATTGTACATCACACTCTGGCCACACACCTGGCTCAACAGAGAGCGCATCATTGTCTAAAACATAGTCCTCTTCCTCGTAGGATTCAGTGTACACAAGCACGGATGATAAGTCAGGAGGGATAAGTACAATTAGGGTGATTTTTTAAAAGTGAATGAATGCAGAAAGGAAACATCATTCACTCCTCACTTGTCAGAGACAAGGGAAATCTTCAGGCATGAGGTAGCATTTGAATAGTTTTGAAGTTTGGGGAGATATGACCATTTTATATAAGACATCACAAAAACTATTTCCTCTCAAAAACATAAATGTGCTTAAAATGCCAAGCTATGTTTATTTATACTACAGTGAGAAAATGACACATATACACAAAATGTCTTTCCCTATTATTGATCTTTGTTTTTTAAGAGAAAATACACATGGTGGTGTCCTATATTAGCCGTTACGCTGTCTCGTAATTCTCTACTCTTTGTTGGCCCAAGGGATTGTGACTGATGATCTTGAACTACCTTCAGAAGCATTTGAAATTCACCTGACCAAAATGTGATTTTGTACTTCTGTGTTAAACCAGAGCAGCCAGGGACTGCATTCCTACTTTTCAATCAGCTGCTGCAGTTCCATTGAGAGAACAGAGTCCACACACAGTTGGCCTGGTTTATGTACAATTTTCCTGCAAATCTGATCTGTCTGAGAATGCCAAGATTATATTTTCATTTTTATTTGTGGGACCGGAAGATCCTCCATATTTACCTTGCTACAGCAGAATGTATAAAAAAACATGATCAAGAAATTCTAGGATTCTTGATGGATAAAAATAGCATGTGCCTAGTTTGAAAACTGGAAGATTCCAGTGAAATCCTAAGCCCCTAAGTCCTTCACAGTGAGACCCATGCAAGGGAGGACATCAGATTAAAAATTGGTGAGAAAGTAAATAAAAAAATACTTCTTTTGTTGGAGAGCCTTTAATCAGTCTAGAATACAAGCTGTATTTCTGAAAGTATATATTTGAATAAACTCACAAGCTATTGAAAACCTAAGAAAGTACCCTTTTCCACTGATGCCAAAGTCCTAAAGATTGCCTCCTCGAATTTTAGCATTTATGTGTTTTATAAATATGGATAGACATTAGGAGCTATAATTCATATATACATTTGTAAAAAAGAAAAGGTTAAACTGTACATATTTAATAACATCTTATAAGATTGCATGTGTTTCTTGTTTTATGAACCACATTGTTCAATATCTTACAAGCTGCACTTTAATCCCAATAAAATTTTTTTAAGTAGAAATGACATTAGGACTTTAAATGGAACAGCAGCCCTGGCTCCCCACGCTGCCGTGTCAGCTATTTCTAACCTGCAGATACAGATCTGCATTCGAGTGTCACAAGTCAGGTCAGAACCAATGTTTGGTTTCCACCTCCAAAAAGTAATAACTCTTACAACTGCCTGGCTAGATAAATATCTGATGAAAAGAAAAGTCTAAATGAATCTGAAGATGGTCTGTCCACACTGAGATGTAAAACTGTTATTACTCTGGGCTTGAAAAAGACTGGGAAATAAATGTAGGCCACACAGAAAGCAAGTGGGCACAGGCCAACGGATTGAGTTTCAAACTGTCTAACTTTTCAGTTGGGTGTTTTTTTATATGTTAAATATGGTTCTGAAGATTAAAGTCTTCATTTTCGGCAAAGAAAGGAAATAATGTTTCCTGTCCCATTTGCCAAGCTAAGTGAACAACTGCTCCTGCACAATTAGAATTGTTAATTGATTTGAAAACATAGGGCTTTGAAGGTGGAAAACTGCTGACATTATTTCAATGGGGAAATGCACTCCTGAGAGGCAGCGCACTGCAGTACAATTTCTCTCCTTGTTTTGTTGAATATACATCTATAAAAACACTGTGAATCATGCAGTAAAAACTGCTGTGCTGATATCATAAATCTCTGATAATAAAAATTTCATTGTTGAAACAATAAAATAGACTTTTATTATAACACAGAGTATCCACCTAAACATTGTCCTTTTAGCTTCTTCGAGTTAAATGTATGCACAGTTTTACAGTCTATAAACAGATCTGGAATAAAAGTTAATAAATGTCAAAATTTGCATTTCAAAAAATTCTTGCTGCATTTTAGGGAAGATCAATCTATGAACCTTTCAACATTATGTCAAATGAAATGCTAATTGTACCTTTAGGAATTTCAGAGACAGTGACAAGAAACTAAATGCTCTGTTCCTTTGCATCAGCAAGTCGAGGATAATTGTATATCTACTCTTCTGAACTTCTAAGAAAAAAAAAGAAAAAACTCAGAAAAAAGGGTTTTCTATTCTTTAACTCAGGAGGGTAAACTCTTCCAGCCACCCTCCATCAATCTACCTTCAAATAAAGTGTGTTAACATGTTGACAGTGGACAAATCACACAGTGCTGCATTTATTCATTTTATAATAGGTTTGTCAAATGAGCTTCAGTTAAAGAGATTTAAGAGTAAGAAAAATTTTCAGCCAGAAATAACCGACTTCTTCCATTCAAAGTGATGTAAGGTTTAAAGGTGTACTTCTTAACAGCCTAATCTTTATTAAAACGCACCCTTTTTGAAGGCTAAGTCACAAAAATAAATACCAGGAGCCCAAAAAGTGCTTTTATTTTCCCTACCCTTAAGATAAAGCACTAATACATCCCTTCCCTATTCTGTAATAAATCTTAGTGCTGTATCTCTAAGAGATACAAATTATCCTCTAGACTGTCTTACAAGTGTGAGTATAGATGGAACCAATGAGCAATGTTATCTAGAAAATAGCACTTAGTGTAAGGTTTGTACCATTTTTTTGAACATTATCCTATTTGTGGCACTGCCTTCATTTCAGAGGCAGGCTGCTGAAATATTTGGTGAACCTACAGAGCAGGGAAAAACGAAGTTCCCTGCAACTGCGAAACAGCCTTTGGCCACCTCTATCACTGCTTTAAGAGTGAAATAGGCAGTTCGCCTTCTTCAAATCCCATTATAGATAGTGTTGAGTCCAAAGCAGAGATTGTTCCCTGCCACATTTCTAAATCTCTCCATTGTCTATTGATATGTATTAGGAATACGAGGCAAAACCACTTCAAACGTTTAAAAGACTTCATTTACAAAGTATATTACATGGGGCCATTTCCAGGCTCACATTGGACAGGCGATTTGTAATCCTGCAGCTCGTATGAAAGAAAAACACCCGAGCTTTCTCACACACGGTCACAAGGTGATGGAAGAAATTCTGTGTTTTAGAAAATTCAGATGGAAAACATACATATTTCTCACTCTCCTAGAGGACACTACTTTATTTTAAACAAGCTCTGAGTTGCCTAAAAAAAAAAAAATCTATTTTATGTCTTTCTTCCACAGATTTTTCAGTTAATTCATGAATCTACTTTATCTCTGATTCTTTTCATTCTTAATAAAGGTTGGAATTCTTATCGAGTCAACAGAAATTAAAATATGTTTAATGAAAATATGCTAATAAATAAGCAAAGGCATTAATAAACATTATCACTAAACAGCAGCTTCCACTTACTTCAGACGTCGATAATTTCTATGTAGTGAGCAACTTCTTGTGATGGCCATTCTGAGCATCCTTTTGTGCACGTGACTTACATGCCTGGATACAGATTCGATTTAATTCCTGGGTTTAAAATAGTATACCCTTAGGGGTGATGGAACAATAGGAATAAAATAGCAAACATCTTTAAAAATAAGAAAACCTTAATATTCAAGAGTGATTCTGAGGCATACATACTAGGAACAATTGGTCCAGTTATAAAAAAAAAAACAATAACAGAATATTTTGTAGGTCATGGTGTTTTACGGAAAATTTCCAACTTCTCTAGTATGTACAATTCCCCAAATAAATGCAGAAGCGGCAGCTATTCTGAGAACCCTTCGAGCAAATTTCTCGAGACAAGCTTTGTTATTAATCATCCTAATTTTGTTCCCATTGTGTTACATTGGGGGAAAATAGTTGTACAACGGACAAGTACACTACTAAACAAAACGCTCATCTTTTTCTTGAGTCAAAACGGAAGGCTAATAAAGACCATTTAAAATAAAAGGGCCCATTACTCCTCAGTTTTATATGAGCTTACATGCTTTCATTGTGCAGAGTGTGTTATTAATTTCACATGCCAGATTCATAGGTTTCTGCAATATCAGGTTTGATGTATTCATTATCGGCACTCAGTACATTAATTCACGCTGAAGTCCGGTAAATCAAAATTATACCATCTGGCTTCCTGTTCTTAATGATGAATTTGATGTAGGGGTGATTAAGATTGTTAGGCTTTTGAATTTTAATGTAAAAATTAGGGGATTAAAAAGGCATTTAGAAATGACCAATAGTTAGAATAAACTTACTGACAGGATCTAATTTGTGTACTTGCTAGTAAAGCTCCATTTTAATTAGCAGCCACAGTCTTTCAGCACAAGCTCAAAGAGACAGAAGTTTAGTGATTAAGAAGATGAAGCTGTTAAATTGATAAATTGACCTTGAAATACTTGTAACTGTGGGGGACGGCCCAGTAACTCAGATTGTTAGTATGTTGCATTGTCACATGGGGAACTGAGTCCAAGAGTGACCCCCACGCACAAAATTGTTTTTTCTTTTTTTAATGGGGGGAGGGGCAGGCAGCTCACCATTCTCATCTGGGGAGCAGGGGTAAATACATACAAGAACCTGCAGACCTGAGGGTTGACACTATAATAATAGGAAGGTGAAGATTCCATCACTCAGAACTGCTTGACAAGTGACATTTGAATACTATGTCTAAACTTGAAAGCATTGTGTTGGCCTTCTTGGTTCCTTGCAATAATGATGCTGTACACGTATAATAAGATCAGGCAGAAAGATACTCAAGCAGTACATTAACTCAGGAAATCTAGGGCATAACCACCAACACTCTGCCCTTTTCTTTTTTTTAAGAAGAAATATGGAAATCGAAGAATTCTAAACATCCATGTATATAACACACAGCCATTGCACTCAAACCTGACATGAGACTTCTTTTAATTGAAAGACCAATCTGACATTTGACAGTTAAAATTGCCTCTGATTTTAATAGAAGCATTTGAAATGTTACACCGAAGTCATTACACCTTTTCTGCATAAAGAAGTTTAATAGTTAAACAAGTTAAGAAGGAATAGGCTCTTAATGTAAAATATTATTAGAATAATATGAAGAAATATCCTCATTTTTCTCTAAGACATCAAGCTAAAAGTGCAACGAGCTATAGGATAGAAAAATAAGTTTGAAAATAAAAGTATCTCCTGAGAAGAATTAAAAAAAAAAAAATGTGCTACCTTGTGCAGTCTGATAAAATGGGATGCTTTAGTTCCTGTAAAATTAATAAACATAGTCACTAATGCACTAAAATAAAATATAGTCAGAATGACTTACATCAGAAAACAAGTACATCTGTATATATCAACAATTTGAAAGATTCTGACTCCTGGCAAGTCAAGGAACATTTTAAATCTTATATTTTAGAGGAAATCGAATCTTGACTAACCACTGCAATTTATGTCATTTTAAATAAGATATATTTGAATAAGTATATTTTTCATGCCCTAAAAAGACTGATGTCTTTTTTTTTATAAGCTCATCCTGTGACACACTTGAGTAGGTAGGTATATTGATTTTTTTTTCTTTTTCTGATGGCAATGAAGTGTAAATGGAAAATATCAGACTTGGCAATCACTTAAACCATGTGAAAATTTCAGAGTGAAGGCTATTAGAGTCACTTTGTGATCTCCCCAGATGACCAGAGGGAGGGGAAGGAAAAAAAAAAAAACATTTCTACATTTCTTCAGATCCTTTGTGTGACAGCTAAGGAGAATAACATTCTTTCTAATACGCCAGTTTTCGTCTCTAGTTGAGAATAACCTCAGTGCTTTCTTATGTCACAGGCTGAGAAGATGAAAGACCCAGCCTTGTGTAAATGGCTTTGTCTAACCATCAGTCTTTAGCTCTGCGTGGCAGCTATACTATTGACATTAGCTTGTGCACTGGGTGAAATTGAAGTGAGTTAAATGTGACCTTGGCTTAGTTGTTGAAGTAGAAATGAACTCTACTGGGAGTGAAAAAAAATAAGACCAGTTTCTCTAACTTCATTTTTTCTTTAATGAGTTTAACAGCACTCTTAGGATTTGATACATTTTATAAAAACGCTTTTATTTCCTTTTCTATTATACACGGAGTAATCAGCATTTAGTAAGGTTAGCTTGCCCTTTTGTTATGAAATCCTTGTTTCAGGTATTTATGTGCCATATTCTGAAAAAAAAGACACTTATTTTGCCCCCTTCCCCCTTACTGATCATAACCCATATATAGAGACAGAAGATTTTCATGTGAATGAGTTCATGGACTTTAATAACAAATATGGGACCTCCGAAACAGTCTTAAATGCCCAGTGCTTTTGATGACATTGCATCGTCCACTAGATTACATGCGTGCCCACTGAACAACCTGCTGGAAAGTCACATGGAGGGGACACATGAGACCTCTGGAAGCCTGGAAGTGCTGGAACACTTCTAAGACTGAAACGTTCTTGTTTATAGACAAATACATATAAGGTAATATTTATGTCAAAAGAACATAGGATCGATGATACTTTTTAGGTGGAGATAATTCAGAAATTCTCTGAAGTTTCATCTCTATTTTGAACATTCCTAACTCCTTTATTCACAGATACATTAATTACATACTTTTATGTATATTTTTGTTCGTATGTGAGTATATATGTGTATAGAGGTGAGTGTGATACATGGATGTAACTGACCAGGACCCCATGGGGCCTTCTCAAGACAGACCACTGCCCTATGTCCTCTGCCTGCTTCTTGTCTGTAGAAAAACTTGAGCCTGCTACATCTTCCCCAAGTTCCAAAGAACAAATTTAATCAGGGAAGTGAGAAAATTCAGAAAGAAAGGAAAACTGTCAAACAAGATAAAACAATAACAGTTGAGCCATTAAACAAAATCAAGGACCTTTAGCTCTTCCTCAAGGACTGTGAATAGTATCCTAAGCCTTATCCTTTTAGCTATTCTGCAGATATTGAAACCTCCACCAGGTGGAAGGTTGCTCTCCACAGGAATATAGACCCCAGGCAGATTGGGACCAGAAGGTGAATGATGCTGACTCCCGATTATCTCATCACCAACCAGTCAGAAGAATATCCATGAGCTGATCAGGCAACCCACTACTTTCATCACCTTGTCTTTAAAAGCCTTTTCCTAAAAGCCACCACAGAGTTCAGGCTTTTTAAGCACTAGCTGCCTGGACTCCTTGAATGGCCCCTGAAATAAATAGGCCCCTTTCCTTCACCACAGCCCAGTGTCAGTAGATTGTCTTTGCTGCACAGGCAGATCCAAGTTTGGTTCAGTAACATGCATACCTGTACACGTTATTGTAGCTAATAATAATGACATGTGAATAACAAATCAAATGTTTCAAGTTCAGTTTCTGTCATCAGATTTATCAAAAATGCTCATCATGGGACTATTTTAATTAGCTTATCTGATCCAACTTGAACAAGCACAGACTAAACTCCTGATATTTTGCAGTTCATAGTTCACTAGTAATGCATTTCTGCCTGTCTGCCTGCTAACCATGCCCTCCTCCAGGGGATCTTCCCAACCCAGGGAATGAATCTACATCTCTTATGTCTCCTGCATTTGTAGGTGGATTCTTTACCACTAGCGCCACCCAAGAAGCCAAGGCATTTCTACTACTATCCTAAAGTAGTATTAGAAAGTGTTAGTAGGAGGCATCGCCATTTGGTGCTGATGGAACCTGCACTTTTGGCTTCTTCCTTTAATCATCTTTCTACTAGTTTAATACTCCAGTTTTAAACTCTAGTTTAATACTTCTTCTCCCTGATTGTTCTGGGTGAAGTAGTGACTCACTCACAACACTCACATTCTAATCCCTACAATACATTACCTTATGTGACAAAAGGGCTTTGCAAATGTGGTCAAGAGAAGGATCTTGAGGACTATCTGAGTGGATCCAGTGTAATTACAAAGATCCTCATTGGAGAGAGGCAGACGGGTCAGTCAGAGACTGATTGCGGACTAGATATGATAGCTGCCGCAGAGGTCAGGAATGCAATGAAGTGAGTCGAGGAATGTGTGAAGAGCCTAGATGCTAGAAAAGACCTAGAAGGAAATGGATTTTCACCTTGAGGCTTTTTCAGAAGGTACACAGTCCTGCGCATCTATTTTTAGACTCCAGACTTCCAGAATTAGAAGATGATACATTTGTGTTGCTTTAAACCACTAAGTTTGTAGTAATTGGTTACACCACCACTGAGGAACTAATACACTGATGCATGTTATGTTTTAGTTCTCTGTATAGTGATGCACACTATGACATGGTTGTCACTCATTTAAGTAATGTTTTATCACTTATGATGGTTTTGTTCACCTTTTGACTTTTGTGCTCAAATAAGTATGTATAGATTTTGCAGCTATGTTTAGGAATGGCTCTGCAAAATGACAGTATTCAAAAAAGGAATCACAGCGGTCTTTAGAAATAGAAGGCAAATTGGAAAGCTGGCAGGGCACTCTACATAAATTTAATTATAAAAATGTTATGATCACCTGCAGAAGTCAACACAGAGAAGACAGGAAGGTCTTCACTTGGATAAAGGGTCGTGGGAAGATGCCATGGTGGACAGCTGGTCACATGCCATCCAGAGTAGACAGAACTGGTGGTAGGGAGACTTTTAGGCAAATCAGAAGGAGCCTGGGCCAGAAACTTGGCTGGTTAAGCCCCGCCTTGTGGCTGCTGACCCTCATAAGGACCATCCTGGGACAATAGAGAAACAAGCCTGGATTTGAAACTAGAATGAATTGCTGGGCTTCCCAGGGGTTTGTTCAGAGAGTACACGATGAACTTGGAGATAAAGCTGACTAGGTCAAGAGGGACGGAGAAGGCAACGGCACCCCACTCCAATATTCTTGGCTGGAAAATCCCATGGACGGAGGAGCCTGGTGGGCTGCGGTCCATGGGGTCACTAAGAGTTGGACACGACTGAGTGACTTCATTTTCACTTTTCACTTTCATGAATTGGAGAGGGAAATGGCAACCCACTCCAGTGTTCTTGCCTGAGAGAATCCCAGGGATGGGTAGCCTGGTGGGCTGCCGTCTATAGGGTCGCACAGAGTCAGACACAGCTGAACCGACAGCAGCAGCAGGTCGAGTCAGACACAGCTGAACCGACAGCAGCAGCAGGTCAAGAGGGAAGCACTTTTCGTGGGCTCTGCCGGATCTTGGGAGTGTCTCCAACTGGAAGACCTTACTCAGGCTGAATTGGCTGTGCTCTGCCTTGCATTCGCTAAGGAGTGCAGGCTTAGGAAGGTGCTTTGGCAGGATGGACCAAATAAGGGCTTTAGACTTTAAAAGGGACACACCACATTGGAACTCCAGAACTGCCCTTTAGTGGCCATGCTTGCTTGGATATGTAAGTAACTTCACCTCTCTGAATCTTAGGCTCTTCTACCAAGTGGGGCTAATAATGACTATTTGGTGTGTAATTCTTATGGGAGTTAAGAGACATAAGGTAAGAACAGTATCTGACATTGTCTGGCATGTAGGAGGTGCTCAGTAAATGCGAGTTTCCCTCATTTCTCCCAGGTCTCAATTAAAGGAGGATTGTGAGCATTTTGAAGCATCAGTGTGGCCTGAGGTTGGCTCTTGTCCACACCCCTTATCTTGAGTTTCTCATCAGCTTTCCAACAGTCCTTACATCTTGCTTATGCCCTTATCATCATTACCTTATACCTAGCATTATGAAGACCTACTAATGCTATTCATATCCCTTTTTATCTTCTGAAATCTCAGTGGAACTACATTCATCATATTCTCAATTACCCTTCTCCAATTCCATTTACAAAAGAGAAAAAGATCATATTTATTTGATATTACCATGTCAGGTATGATGTGTATTTTCATGTGCACTAAAATATCATATGTGTATGGTATATATGTAATCCATTTAAGTAAACATATGTATGTTTGTAATCTGTAATATTTATATTGAATTTAAAATAATAAATATGTCACACTATTATGTGATGAGACTGCATAACACTTTTGGTATGTTCATATAATCTTATTAGTCACTCTACAGGCTGAAAACGTAAAAATTATATATATATATAAATGGCAAAATCCTTCCTGAAAATTAATTAGAATAACTTGATTGTAAAATGGTTTTAGGAAAAGGAATATATTACTAAAGTGCCAAGATATCAAAGACATGAATTTCAAATGGAACCACATATAACTCACGTAATTGTTTCAACATTAGGCTGACATACTTTGGATGTTCATTTATCATGCAGATCATAGGCATGAAGATTTTTACAACTGCTGTGAAAAATATATGTATTTGCAAGGGGTCACTGCAGTGATTTTTCAGCTGGCCAGGGTGAATCCTACCCCCAGAGAGTGTGTGGGGACCGGTGGTTATAGGGGTGTAAGAATAACTCAGGGACTCTTCAAATTGTACCCTCTCCAATCCAGATTTTAACAGAGAAGAAATATTTTTCCAGAGAACTACGTGCTCTCTTTCAATGCAGAGGTACACCAGGAATGTTCAGAGGCATTTTTAAAATTATACTCCACCTTACAGAAGTGATTAAATGCCCTCTTGAAAAAATTCCTGCCCTTCTGTTGTTGAAAATAATTCCCCCAATGTGAGTCACAGCTCCTGGTGAAGCCTATTGGCATCTTGTTGGTGTGCTAGTGGGGAAAGCTGGCTGGAACCACTTTGGTAGCCCAGCATTCTTAAATTCAATTCCTTTCAAAATCATTATAGAAACTGGGAAAATATATGTTCCAGGTAAAGTCATATGTGGGCTTCCCAGGTGGCTCAGATGGTAAGGAATATGCTTGCAGTGATGGAGACCCAGGTGTGATCCCTGGGTTGGGAAGACCCCCTGGAGAAGGAAATGGTAACCCATTTCAGTATTCTTGCCTGGATAATTCTATGGACAGAGGAGCCTGGCGGACTACCATCCATGGGGTCGCAGTTGCACCACTGAGCAACTGACACATATGCATATAGATGGACCTAGAGATTATCATACTTTGTAAAGTAAGTCAGACAGAGAACACGTATGATATCACCTATGTGTGTAAACTAAAAAATAGTGATGCAAATAAAGCTATTTACAAAACAGAAACAGACTCACAGACATAGAAAACAAACTTTGGTTAGTCACCAGAAAGTAAGATGCCACCTTTACTTTGAGGCAAAAGGCAAGACACCAAAAGGCATACCCATAGACATAGAAAACAAGCCTATGGTTACCAAAAGGGAAGCGGAAAGTGAAAGTGAAAGTTGCTCAGTTGTGTTTGACTCTTGGCGACCCCATGGACTATATAGTCCCCGCAATTCTCCAGGCCAGAATACTGGAGTGGGTAGACTTTCCCTTCTCCAGGGGATCTTCCTGACCGAGGAATCATACCAGGGTCTCCTGCATTGCAGGCAGGGGGAGCGATAAATTAGGAATTTGGGATTAGCAGATAAAAACTGCTATAATAAATAGATAAACAGCAATATCCTACTGTCGAGCACAGAGAACTATATTCAGTATCTAGTAATAACTTATAATGTAAATGAATCTGAAAAAAATATATATTTGTATAACTAAACCACTTTGCTGTACCCCAGAAATTAATACAATATTTTAAATCAACTATACTTAATTTTTTAAAAAGCCACCCTATGTAGACACCAGTGTCAATCTAGCAAGAGATGACTGAAGTCAGA
Organism: Odocoileus virginianus; assembly: GCF_023699985.2. Classification (NCBI taxonomy): domain Eukaryota; kingdom Metazoa; phylum Chordata; class Mammalia; order Artiodactyla; family Cervidae; genus Odocoileus; species Odocoileus virginianus. The sequence goes on along the minus strand of NC_069681.1, from coordinate 60,281,719 downwards.
TAAGAGGAGAGCAAGAGAAAAGACAGACTGGAAAGAATATAAGATGAAAATCTCAGTGTGTTGAAGTCGGCAGTAAGGAAAAAGTCTAGCTCTGGCGTGACTGCTGGGTTTGAAACTCAATTCTATGGCAACCTGAGTTAACTCACACTCTCCAGGGTTTCCTTCCTATGTACAGACCCATCCAGCCACCCCCATCAGGAACAAAGGACATTAACACAGTATCTGGCGCAGACTAAGCACTTGATAAATAGTGTTTCTTGTCACTGTCAAATCAGCAGGGAGCAGACTGACCTGTCTTTCTTGAAAAGGTAGGTCTCTAGTCCCTTGAGTAAAGCTAGGTGGATAGTATTTGCAGACAAGCTCTAAGAATAAGGCAAAGACTCAATTACTCAAACAGGGCGTGATGAGTTTGACCTGATGCTGAGTCACTTGAACAACAAAACTGGGGCCTCTTTCCTGTGAAGGTAAGAGTCCCCATGACCTGAGAATGAACCTTACCAGTATAGAGGATCACATAGTCCCAAATGTGGGCAAAAGTGCAAGGTTTCAAGGGAGAGGCTAAGTCATCAGAAGTATAAGCTCTGGGATATTTCTCTCAAAGGATTTTGGAAAATAACCTAACAGAAACCTAAACCTAACCTTTACTCACCTACATAACTTGGATCAAATATCAGTCCTTGTTAGTGTCAGAGAAATAGTACTGTGTTTCTTGCCATGGGCCATATTTTCCCAGTAAATAAAAATGGGTACTTTTGGCAAACAACAATAACAACAAAAACCCACAAAAAGCTCTGTATCCAGCCTCGGTGAGTTATCGCACTGTCTAGGTGGCAGTGATTATTTTGCAGGAACCGTCATTCTGGGGGCCTGCACTGAACAGGAGGGCTCACGGGCATGTGGAGAGTCCTCCAGACACGCGGCCTCCGTGCCAATAATCGCTACCACCTCCCTGCCTGTTTGTCTCATTGGCTCTATGCTATTTTTATTTTTCCATGTTTTTTCCGGTTTCTCATGGTCTATATCACGTGGTTTGTGTTTGTACCTGTAATCTCCCAGTGGAGTAAAAGCATCAGGAGGGCAGGGGGCTTTGTTCTGTCCATTCATGCTAACGTCTAGTAGGAGAATGCCTGGCCAAGGCCATTCTCTTGTTAAATGCCTGCAGTCCGGCTCCCTGGCCAAACTGGTTGAATAACTGTAGCCATGAGAATGACATTTGCCCAGAGCTTTGCTCTAACCCTAGAGTCCCCTCTGATTCTGCACTTTTTCCAAAAAAAATTTTTTACTTAATTTTAGACTTACTGCAAAGTTGTAAAAGTAATACAAAGACAAATATCATAAAATATCTCTCATATGTGGACTCTAAAAAGAAATGATACAAATGAACTTAGTTACAAAACCGAATTAGATTAATAGACATTAAAAAACAAAAGTATGGTTACCAAAGGGGATAGCAGGCTAGGGAGAGATAAGTTGTGTGTGTGTGTGTGTGTGTCTAAATTTGCTGTACTCTTGAAAGTAACACAATGTAAATTAACTATACTTCAATTTAAATAGAAGAAAAAATTAACAAAAATGAAATATTTGATCCAGGAAAAGTTAGTACAAAGAATTACTGCAGATCCTTCACCCATATTCTACAAACGTTAACATTTGCCTTGTTTGCCTTTGTCATTCTCCGTGTGTGTATCTATTTCTTTCTCTCTCTCTCTCACACACACACATGGGCACACATGCACACACATATATGTTAGTTTTAACAATACTTTAAATAGTATACGTAATGCCCCTTTTATCCCTAAATATTTCAGTGTATTTCCTAAAATCAATAATATAACCACAGTACAATTATCAAAATCATGATTCTTATATTTCAATTTTATTCAAATGTCACTACTTGTCCCATGGATAAACCATGTAGCATTTACTTTTTCAGACCCAAGACCTAATCCAAGATCATATATTACATGCAATTGTCATGGTTCTTTAGTCTCTTTTGATCTGGAACAATCTATCAGAAAGTTTTTATCCTTCTTAAAGCATTTTGTAGAGTGTCCCTTAGCTTGAGTTTGTCTGGTGTACACCCAGACTATGCATTTTTGGCAAAAGTATCTTACAAGCAAAACTGGATTCCATTCACTGCAGTATATTAGAAGTCCCAAGATTTTTTTTTTTTTCTTAACTTGTGATGTTAACACCGATTTCTTGATTAAGGTGATTTCTACCAGGCTTCACCACTAAATTGTTCTTCTTGGTTTCCCTGTAAGATTAAGTGTCTTCTCATAATACTCTCATTTTGGAGAGGGTCCTATGTATGTTTATCCTCTGTAAAAGTTTTAACAGAGAGCTGGTTTCTGGGTATCCAGATTTAGTGATCTAAGAATCAATTGTCCTTTGAACCACCATTCATATAAACCTAGTTCAGCTTACCCTCTCACCTCTCCCACCATCTGTATGTTATGTATAATAAAACTAAATAAAGTTTAGAATAAAATGACCTATACAAGAGTGAAAACTTTCCAGAATAGTACTCATAAAAAAGAATTTGTCCATAATACTAGATAATTGGATCTAACATGCAAATAATTTTCTTTGGATCAAAAAATATCACTTTTATTGTATTTTAATTAAATGTAATTCTGAGTTTGACTAATGGTTTTGGTGACAAGTTGTAGAAGAAATTTTTAAAAAGTTTTAAGAAACATTTTCAGACTTTCCTTGTTCTTACTTTTACCCTGATAGAGCAGCCTAAGAAGGAAAATATCATTTGCTTAACTGCTGTGGTATAAGAGAAGACACAGGTGCATGGATTGTATGATGGGAAGTCATTTGCCAGTCAAATATTAAAAGAAGTGAAAAAAAATCACTGTTGAAAATAAACACCTAGTGTTCCCATAGTAGCACTTGCATAGCAACAATCTAATCACATCTATTTGTTCATTTTTAATAAAAAAGAAATAAAATTTATATTCAAGTTACTCATCAATAACCAAACCCTGAGCTAGATAAGGTTAAAATTAGAGTCTGTGGTTCACTGATTTGAAATCTCTCCCTTTAGTTCTTTTTATAGTTGCCTTCCTTTTGTCATCCTGGCTCTAAAACTTACCAAGATATTTCTCTGTGCCTTGGGTTCTTCGTAATTAAAATGGTGATGTTAGTAATAGTATACATAGTGAGTATATAGTGAGGATGGAGTGAGGAAGGAATGATTTCATGTACATAATATTCTTAGAATGGTGTCTACAAAAGGTTAAATGGTATGTACAGTTTAGCCAGAATAATTATTATTTAAGTTAGTTGACAGGGTCTTTAAAAACACCCTAGAATCGCTCTCACAAGAAGCTCTCTCAAAACTCAGTGTATGGTCAGAACCAGAGCTATGATCTATTCCAGTTAAAGAACACAAAGTGAATCAGCAAAGGGAAAGGGCACTACTTTGTATGTAAATATACATGTATGTATATATATACAACAGACTGGTTCCAAATAGGAAAAGGAGTACATCAAGTTTGTATATTGTCATGCCTGCTTATTTAACTTATATGCAGAGTACATCATGAGAAACGCTGGGCTGGAAGAAGCACAAGCTGGAATCAAGATTGCCAGGAGAAATATCAATAACCTCAGATATGCAGATGACACCACCCTTATGGCAGAAAGTGAAGAGGAACTAAAAAGCCTCTTGATGAAAGTCAAAGAGGAGAGTGAAAAAGTTGACTTAAAGCTTAACATTCAGAAAACTAAGATCATGGCATCTGGTCCCATCACTTCATGGGAAATAGATGGGGAAACAGTGGAAACAGTGTCAGACTCTACTTTTTTGGGCTCCAAAATCACTGCAGATGGTGACTGCAGCCATGAAATTAAAAGACGCTTACTCCTTGGAAGGAAAGTTATGACCAACCTTGATAGCATATTAAAAAGCAGAGACATTATTTGCCAACAAACGTCCGTCTGGTCAAGGCGATTATTTTTCCAGTGGTCATGTATGGATGTGAGAGTTGGACTGTGAAGAAAGCTGAGCGCTGACTAATTGATGCTTTTGAACTGTGGTGTTGGAGGAAACTCTTGAGAGTCCCTTGGACTGCGATGAGATCCAACCAGTCCATCCTAAAGGAGATCAGTCTTGGGTGTTCATTGGAAGGTCTGATGTTGAAGCTGAAACTCCAGTACTTTGGCCACCACACTCGAAGAATTGACTCATTGGAAAAGACCCTGATGCTGGGAAGGATTGGGGGCAAGAGGAGAAGGGGACTACAGAGGATGAGATGGCTGGATGGCATCACCGACTCGATGGACATGAGTTTGAGTAAACTCCGGGAGTTGGTGATGGACAGGGAGGCCTGGAGTGCTGCGATTCATGGGGTCGCAGAGAGTCAGACATGACTGAGTGACTGAATTGAACTGAACTGATACATATGCAAAGTCCTGGAGAAGCCAGACACAAGCTTCCAAGAGTGTCCTTCCAGCAGAGTGAAATAGGACATACTTAAGCACCCCAACGATGAGTTATCATAACACATGTGAACGGTTGGCTATCAGGGAAGCTAAGGAGAAAATCTGTGCCCAGGGTTTTCACTGGGAGTTGGTAAGATAGAAACACTTGCCTAACATGTATCAAAATTTCAGACTCCCCAAAGGAAAGAAGGTGTCCAGCATAAGCCATATGGTTTGCACAAACTATTTAGGCAGTGAGCCACTCCTATCAGTTAAGATTTGGAAACCCTCTCAATACCCAAGTTCCCAGATGCCAGCAAAGGACCAACCTTGTAAACATGCCTTTCTAAGGAGAGCACCCCACTGTATTTTTTCCTTTACAGTTAGATATTGCTATCTTATTGTCTCCATGAAGATTCAACACTTAACAAGTTACTTCCTAATGGAAAAGTAACATGCTTTAGAGGCATAAGTCAAATAGACTGAAATGTACCAAAATCAAAGTCAATTGCACAGTACCAAGTGTTACTTCTAGGCAATGACTTCATGCAAGTATTTTCAAAGCACAATGGAACCAAGGAAATACAGTGATTACCTTCTAAAACAATAACATAAGGCACCTTAGAGAAGAGCAGGTTGAATTTAATTCTTCAGTCTTTTGCTCTTACATATCCGATTTTCCAGTTACACTTTCCTTACTCAATTGATAAAAAAAACTCAACTTAGAACTCTGAACAGCTAATTGTTAAATGTGAGTAAATAAGAGGTGAGTAAAAAGACTTCCAGTATCAACAATATCAATGGAGATGCTATAGATTCTCCGGAATCATCTGGAATCTGCAGGGCAGAAAACTTAGGCATTGATAATATGCTTTAATTTCATTGAATTTGATTTACAGTGTTGCTTAATTTCTGCTATATAGCAAAGTGACTCAGTTATACATACAAGTATATATGTGTGTGTATATATGTATTTTCATATTATTTTCCATTATGGTTTATCACAGGATATTGAATATAGTTACCTGTGCTATACAATAGGACCTGTTGTTTATCTTTTCTATAGTAGTTGCCATCTCCTAATCCCAAAATTCCTCATTGATATTTTTGATAATATGTATGATTTATTGACAAATATGCATTAATAATCTGTAAGCAAAGATTATTTGCTTATGTGAAGGCATAACTGTGGGAGTATATTATTCCTTAATTCTAAAGAAAAAAAGCACTTGGTCAGGTCAGCTTATCAAATGCCAAATTTGTGCTAGGCAATGAGGTTCTGACCTTGAGGAGTTTAACACCTCTGGGGGAAACATGGACACATGATTTGAATACAATTCAGTCAAATATAATAAACATGCATGATAAAATTACTATTGAAAAGTCTCTGCAGAGAAATTCCAACTTAAGGTATTGCTTTGTGAGCTTAAGTCATTCAACCTCTCTGGGTTCAAGTTTCCCCATTTGTGGGGAAATATAGTCTTGTGCTCAAATTGCAAGATTTCAGCTTAGAGAAGTTCTGTCCTATTTCTGAGAATTTACAAAGGTGGTAAGGATAAGTGGTAGCTATGATGTTCTAGATCGTTAATCAAAAATAATCTTAAGATCCTGGAACATTTGAAATATTAAGAATGTTTTCACTCAACTAAGTTTGCTTTGAGAAATAGACGTATTAAAATTATTCCTTTAAACTTAGAATGACTCTAAAAGTAATATGATCAGTGCATTTTTGTGGTAGATGTCAGAGGCAAGGTTGGCAAAGGTTGTGATGCTTTTCCACTGGAAAAAAATCTCAAAGTAAAAACTATTCCAAAATCAATTTTTCCCCCTTTTTTGGTTTACTAAAAGCTACTGGGATAGTTTTTTATTTTTCTGACCTGAAACAGAGTTGGTAGGTGCTACCAAGATAAAGCAGGAGCCCTTAAATTACTGACTTCAAACTTTATTGGAAATTAAGTATTTTAACAATTACTAACTCATTAATATAGTTTTAAACAGAAGCTCCAAAAAATCTCACACAGTATTTCAAGGTTTAACAAAGTATCCTGACTGGACAGAATTTTTGCCTTATAGGTTAAGAAATCACAAGATGTCTGGAAAGCCTAGGGTAAGGATGAGAGAATTACTATATATAGGTATTAATTAGATTTAAAGAAAGTATGAAGCCCAGGGAAAGAAGCTATGGCTCCTATTCTAAAACATAAATGAAGATTTAGTTATTATAAAACAAAAGATTATGCTTATTATAAAATAAAGTTTAATAGACTATATTTCTTGGATTTACCAACACACACATGAGTTAGATTGGAATACAATTAGTTTTTTTTTTAAGCCATGTGGTAGCATCTGGTAATGGATTGAATCATTGAGTATTCCAACTTGGATTCCTTTCCAACTATGATAGGGAAGCTATCAAGCAGATGAAAAATAGAACATCTGAAGTTAATTGAATCATTGCCAGGAAAAAGAAGAATGCAAATGATGATTTTGCACTTTGGACAATATTATCTCTAAGGTCCATTTCATCACTAAATTTCTATGAAATGCTAATTTTAAGAATCTAGAATAATTAAAAATATCACAGTATAATATGATGGAAAATCACTTTTAAAAACTGTATAAGTAACTGCCTATTGCAGAAACCACAGAATCCAAAGGAGGCATTTTCAAGCTAGAAAAAAAATCAAGATCACCTCTATTATTTCCATTGTTATGCTTTTCAGCAAAGATATTGTTATTCACTTGTCCCTTCTTTAGTCCTCACATCTCTTGTTAAAGGATTATTTTGGGACTGAAATTATAAGCATTTCCTCATCTAATATTCAAAAATAAAGTAAAAAATATACATTTCTTCATATCATCTTTTTTTAAACCTCATTTCCCAATCTATCAGAGCAGAAACACTATGGAAGCTACTCCTTAGCTCTGAAGTTCCACCAACATTTTTCATGATTCTTTGCATGTTTCATGATGTTCAATCTCCAAGGATGTCCTCAAGACCAATTTAAATAAATGAAATTAATTGTGGCATATTCCAGAATAATTCATTTTTTATATTTTCAATTATCTCTACTTTTGAAAAGAAAGTTTGGGGTAAGAGATCCAGAATTTTGATTGTCAATAATAACAAGAAAGGAAATTTAACTAAGAGAGCTCCCTGTCCATTAAATTAATAAACTTCTTATATCTGCTACCTAAGATATATCCTAGCTGGCCATTCCCAGCTAAGTCTCATCAGGTATTTATGATCACATAGATAATACATTCATGGAAGACATTATCTTTGACATCATGAAGAATTACCCAATAATACATTTAAGCTGTCTTTCCAGATTGGTTATGGAATTTTATATGTTCCACATCTTCATTCTTCCAATAGTTAGCTCAGTATCATGTGTCCCAGAAGATAATACTCATATGGATAACTTTTCTCAGCTAAGCCAGAAAATCTTTGTTAATGCTGTTGTTATATTTCTGAGTCTAAAAGCAAGAGAGAAAATAATACAAAAATTTTAAAAATTAATGCACATATTTCCATCTTTCTTATATAATACTGCCATCAAAATTGAGTTAATAACCTCAAATTTTATCACTATAATATTTCTTCACTGACTTCAAAAGAAAGTTTGAAACTTCATAGCACCTCATTCACACATTTAATCTAATTTTCTGATGATCCTTCCTTATCCCTTTCTCATATGTCTACCTATAACAATATAATCTTGAAATTTGGAAAGGTGTAAATATGACCTTTACACACTGGACTATTTTAGAACACATTTGAAAGTATGTAACTTGTTTAAAAAATAAGGTCTAAAAAAAAAGGACAAGGGACCAATGCTCTATCTTAAAAAAGCTACACAATCAAAGTTAAGAAGGGAAATGGACAAATATGGATGTTCCTCTGAAAATTATCTTGGGGTAGTAATATGAGGTGGGCTCTGAGCAGGAAAGGAAAAGGTTTCTTTTGGTTTCTGGGGTCTGGATTCCAAGGTGGGAAACCATCTAAAGATTCTAAAGCTGAAGCCATTCTCCATATTCCATGAAGAAATTCAAGGTGTTGGGCAGAAATTCCAGGTCAGATTTGGACTGGGTTGGAGCTCATCCTAAAAAAAAAATCAGCATTTTGAATAATAGATGTAAATTACTTTGTATATATATTCATATTTTGCCCCAAGTTCCTCTTAATACTTTGTTAAATATCAACCTCTGGTCATTTTATCTGGGTGTGTGGTGTGGGTGCAGTCTCCCAGTCACATTTGACTCTTTGCAACCCCATGGACTGTAGGCTGCCAGACTCCTCTGTCCATGGGATTCTCCAGGCAAGAATACTGGAGTGGGTTGCCATTTCCTCCTTCAAATGATCTTCCCAACTCAGGGATTGTAAGGCATGTCTCCGGCATTGCAGGTGGATTCTGTACCACTGAACCACAGGGGGAAGCCCCTGATCACTGGACAGGGGGAGCTCGTTGAAACAGAAACTCATGCCTACACTTGGGACAAATGGCACCAACTGGAGAAGTCAAAGACAAGAGGAAGCCTCTGAGCACGAAGCTTCTACAATCATTGAGCACCAGGGAGGATTTGTAGAAAAGAGAAGCCTCATTTGAGTTTCCCAGAAGTTATCTGAGTCAAGATATCTGAAAGATGGAAAAGCATACTCAGAAGACCTTGAGCTAATTGACATATGGTCACTAAAATGAAATTACTTACTGCCTCACCTCAAAAATAATCTGAGAATCATTCCATCTGTGTTGTTGTTGTTTCACTGCTAAGTCATGTTCGACTCTTTGAGACTCCATGGACTATTGCCAGCCAGGCTCCTCTGTCCATAGGATTTTCCAGGGAAAAATACTAGCATGGGTTGCCATTTCCTTCTCCAGGGGATCTTCCTGACCCATGGACTGAACCTGCATCTCCTGCATTGGAGGTGGATTTTAGTGACTGTAATTATAGAGTCAGGATTCCAAAGGAAACAAGGTTTTTTGTTGTCATTGTTGCTTTTTAGCTGCTAAGTCATGTCTGACTCTTTGTGATGCCATGGACTGTAGCCCACCAGGCTCTTCTGACCATTGGATTTTCCAGGCAACAATACTGGAGTGGATTGCCATTTCCTCCTCCAACTATATTAGATTTGTAAAATCTAAAAAAAAGTACTATTTATTAGTTCCAGTTAAGTATCTGTCTGTAATCTGCTGCAATTTCTAGCAAAGCAAATATTTTCAAAGTTAGAAATTACAGAAAGCTTTTCAATTTATCATGTATTTTCTTTTCGATGTCTTTAAAGGGGTGAAATAGCTATGCATGGACTGAACTTTCTATTCTTACAAGCTAACAATCAGATAATTTTAAATCCATTCCCACTTATTTTCCTCCATTATAGAAGGGAAAAGACATGAGTTTCCTGGTGGCTCAGACAGTAAAGAATCTGCCTCCAGTGTGGGAGACCCAGGTTTGATCCCTGGGCTGGGAAGATCCCCTGGAGAAGGACATGGCAACCCACTCCAGTATTCTTGCCTGGAGAATCCCATGGACAGAGGAGCCTGGTGGGCTACAGTCCATGCGGTTGCAAAGAGTCGGACATGACTGAGCAGCTAACACTTTCACTTTCATCTCTTCTACAAGGGAATGCTTCCATCTGTACTGTAGTCTACATGCTTTCCCAAATCCATGGGTATTTTATGCCCCACCCTCCATCTTTTATTTTTCAGTTGTTTATCCCACTATGTCATAACTGTCAGTACATAAATGTAGTTGCTTTTCTCCATTAAAATAGACAGACCTACTGGTGATCTATGGGATATATTGCTCAACAACAGCAGAATATGCATGAAACTCAAGTGTCCAAGGAACATTCTCTATACTGGAGCATATGTTGAATTGCAAAGCAAGTCTCAATATGTTTAAAGAGTGTCAATATTTCAAAGTATCTTTTCAAACTGCAATGGAGTAAAGCTTTAAATTGGTAACAGAAGGATTATATATATATATATATGTTACACAGCATACTCTTAAATAATGCATAGATGAAAGAAGACATTACACGGGAAATTTAGAAAATACTTTTAGATGAATCAAGTGAAACACAACATACCAAAGACTGAAACCTTTCCCAAGATGAGGAATAAGATAAGGTTTTCTCCTCTTTCTACTTTTTTTCAACATTGTACCAGAGGGTCTAGCTGGGTTAATCGGTCAAGAAAAAGCAGTAAAGACCATCTGTAGTAAAAAGAAAGATTGGTGGTTGTCACAAATGGATTTTTAAAGCTTGTTTTGTTTTCACTCATCATTATGCTTGAGAGATTCTTGCATGGTGATATTTATAGATCTCATTCATTCACTGTCACTGGAATACAATATAAAGAAATGATTATCAATTTCAGTGTTGGTCCTCATCATGATTTCCAATTTTTTGTTATTACAGACAACCTTGTTATCAATATTCTTATACATATAACCTGGTGCAGAAGATTAGGTAGGGCACTTAGATAAGAGTCAAATTGTTGTCATAAACATAATCAACCAGTAGAGCTGTGAAATAATAGTAAATATGAATTGGACTCTCTGCCCCCTGGTTCTTGACACAGAGTCCCTAAAATTCTTATAATCTTCTAAGTGATGAGAGTACCGAGCATCCTTTATCTTAATATTTGATCTTTGACAATGACCTTCTAAATCCCATGGAATTTCCTGGATGATAAAAGTGTCTTTTATTCTAATGAGATGACTCTTGGAGAACTCCTCAAAGCATTAGAAAGACCAAACTCTAATTAGAAGCTTGGAACTTCCTTGAAACTTGAAAGCTTCCTTGCCTATCCTCTAGGAAGCCAAGACAGGCTGAAGATTGAGTAAATGACCCATCATACGTGCATAATGAAACTTCCATAAAAACTCCAAAAGTATGAGATTTAAAGTGCTTCTGGGCTGGTAAACAAGAATACACGCACACACTGGTAGAAGGGTGTGTACCAAACTCCACAGGAACAGAAGGTTCTGGGCTCTGGAACTTTTTGGACCTCACTCTGTGAGGGATGTATTTCTTTATTTAGCTGTTCATTCATACCCTTAATATATATTGTCATAAACTAGGTAGTCTAGTAAGTAAACTGTTTTCCTGAGTTCTGTGAGTGGCTTTTGCAAATTAATTGAACCTGAGAAGGAGCTTGGGGAACCTCTGATTTGCAATCCATCAATCAGAAGTACAAATAACAAGTTGGACTTGGGGTTGTTGGAAGGTGGCAGGGAGCAGTCTTGTGAGACTGAGCCCTTGACCTGTGGAATCTGATGCTATCTTCAGGTAAATAGTGTCAGACTGAACTGAATTGTAGGACACTCAGCTGGTGTTGCCAAATTGCTTGGTGTGTGTATGGTGGGGAATCCACACATATGTTGTCAGGGTGTTGTGAGCATTAGTAGAGGAAACTGTTTTTCCTAGACACCAGGTAATAGAAACTTCATTTTAAAAATTGGTTAGATCAATTTGCATTTCTACTAGCAGTATATGTTTGAGAAGTTGATATTGTCATTATATATCACCAATCAGTAGGTTGTAAAATGACATCACATTGTGATTTTAATCTCCCCTTTTTCCTAATAAGATTGAGAGTATTTCTTGTATTTTTTTATATTTGAGATCCATTTATGTTTCTTCTTTTGTGGAATGTCTAAGTCTTTTGACAATAATGCCATTTACTTATTTATCTTTTTCTTACTAATTATATTTACATATTCAATGTACTAATATTTTGCCAGTTATATTTGTCATAAGTATTTTCTATCAATATTTAATTTGTTATATACTCACTTCTAGGTGTATTTTTAGTTTAAAATTTTAATATATGCAAATGGCTTCTTTTTTCCTTTTTGATTTGTGCTTTTTTCTGCCTTAAGAAATCATTCAATGCAATTCATGAAGATATGTTCTTATGAAGGTTTTAAAATTTTTGCACTTCACACTAAATACCAGTCCATCTGGAACTTGGTGCTTTTTATGGTGTAAAATGGGGATTGACTTTTCCACATAGGTAAATTGTCACCCTGCTTCTTTAACTTATTTGCAGAGTACATCGTGCAAAATACTGGGCTAGATGACTCTCAAGCTGGAATCAAGATTTCAGGGAGAAATATCAACAGTCTCAGAAATGCAGGTGACACCACTTTAATGGCAGAAAGCAAAGAGGAACTAAAGAGCCTCTTGATGAGGGTGAAAGAGGAGAGTGAATTTTGGGGGACATGACTGAGTCCTCTACATGTCTTGCTATGATCATCAATATAATGCTGAACAGACATCCCTATGATTGATTTTTGGAATGAATGGTTTTAACATTTCCCCATTGAGCGGGATATTTTGCTGCCACTGTTGCAGCTATTCTTTGTCAATTTAAGGCAGCTTCCTCCCCTCCTAGCTTGCTAAATATGTGAGCATATCCAAGTGTGTGTTTCATGGAAACTTAATAAATGATATTAAACAACTTTTATGTATTTATTGGGAAGATAGTTTTTCTCTTTTAATCTATTACTTAATAAATTATAATAATCAGTTTTCTAGTATTGAACCCAGAAGCTTATATTTTTATAATAAACTTCATTTAATTATGATGCATTTTTTCCTTTTTAATTACTGGTATTAGTTTGCCAACATTTAGGATTTTTACACCTATGTACATTGGTGTGAATGGCTCATAAATTCTACCTTTGTGTTTTTATTAGTTTTTATATTAAAGTTGTACTAGAATCAAAATGAATTTGACACTGAACCTTACTTTCTGAAAGAGTTTTATTTTTTCTTGATGTGAGGTAGAGCTGAATGGCCTTGCTCCTTTCTTTTTCTTTTTTTTGGAAAGAAATTTGAAATACTGTTAACATTTTTCCCTGAAGATAACTGCATGCCTTTCATTTTCCTTAATTTAATGTTTTTCTAGGAGTTTGCCTATTTCACTTAATATTTCAAATATATTGATATGCATGTTTTAAATATTTTCTTATTATATTTCTGTTGCTGTTGTTTGAGTAATATCCTCATTTCTAATATTTATTTCTGGCTTCCCCTTTTCTTGATCTGATTTCTGAGTATTTTCAAAGATCTAGCATTTGGCTTTGCTGATCCTCTCCCATGCATCATACTTACTGTTTCATTAGTTTCTATAGTTATTTTTGCATTTCTTTCTTTTTGTCTCCTTTGAATTTATTTTGTTTTCCTGTTAACTTATTCAGTTCTTGTCTAATATTAATACTTAATCTTGAAACTAACTTTCTGTTTAAAATTTATTTTAATTGGAGAGTAATTACTTTACAATATTGTGGTGGTTTTTGCCATACATTGACATGAATCAGCCATGGATTTACATGTGTTCCCCATCCGGACCCCCCCTCCCACCTCCCTCCCCATCCCATTCCTCTGAGTCATCCCAGTGCACCAGCCTCTAGCACTTGTCTCATGCATCAAACCTGGACTGGCGATCTGTTTCATATATGATAATATGCATGTTTCAATGCTATTCTCTCAAATCATCCCACCCTGGCCTTCTCCCACGGAGTCCAAAAGACTGTTCTATACATCTGCGTTTCTTTTGCTGTCTCGCATATAGGGTTATCATTACCGTCTTTCTAAATTCCATATATATGCATTAGTATACTGTATTGGTGCTTTTCTTTCTGGCTTACTTCACTCTGTATAATAGGCTCCAGTTTCATCCACCTCTGAAACTTACTTTCTAAATACAGCTTAATTGCCTCCCACAAGTTTTGATAAATAGCATTATATTATAGCTCAGTTTCTACAAGATTGCTTTTTCAATTATGAGTTATTTAGGTTCTTTTTCAAAAATATATACTTACATATTTATTATTGTTTTCTAATCAATTATATTTATGTTGCGGAATATGAGACTCTAATAATTTCTTAACATTTAAAGTTTTCCCTAAATTCTATTATATCTAATAGAAATATAACTACACCAGTTCTCTTTTGAATCTTTTTTGCCTGCTCGTTTGCCTATGATGTCTTTCCTTTCAGCTTTTTTGAGTTCATTGTTGTTGCTGTGTCTTTTACAAATAGTATACAGTTAATTTGGGTATCATTGATACAATTAAATGGTCTCTACTTTTTAGGGTATAGACCATTTACATTGGTATCTACCAACTTATTTTGTGCTTCCCAGGTCCGTTGGATCAATACAAAGTCAACTTGGGCCAGGTTTCTATTTCTCCCTTCACCTTCTCAAGCCTCCACTCCATATGGGCAACCAGGATGCTATTTTGAGTCTCCTAGTATCCATGTCAGCTGAGAATATAATCTAGTAGGTTGTGATAGGTCCGTTTAGGGAAAGATTGGGAGGAAATTTGTCATATAAACTTATGGTAATGTGGTAAGGTTCTTACTCAAGGGGATCTTGAGTCTTCCCTTCAATCAATGCTCTCTGAGTCAGAAAACTAGTTCAGATCAGAAACTTGATGAAACGTCCTGATTTTCCAGTGTAGCAGTTGACTTCCTCATTCACCTTGCCAGATCCCAATATGTTTTCCTGGTTGTACATGTCAAGGAACACCTCTGACTGCTTATCTATGTAATCCTAAAGCACACTACAGTCTATCTGCAGCTACTGTTAAGTCACTTCTGTTGTGTCTGACTCTATGCAACCCTATGGACCGTAGCCTGCCAGTCTCCCCTGTCCACAGGATTCTCCAAGCAAGAATACTCAGGTGGGTTGCATGCCTTCCTCCAGGGGATCTTCCTGACAGAGGGATCCAGCCTGTGTCTCTTATGTCTCCTGCATTGGCAGGCAGGTTCTTTACCACTAGCACCACCACTACAGACTCAGCTATCACCAAAATCCTTCTGGTCAAGTCATCCAGTTGCCACTCTAGTCTTGCTGTCATTAGTAAAAATTATGTCCACCTTACCTCTGTTGGTTAATTGTCACAACCTGGCTTCTGCTATTTTGAATCATTATTCCTGTTACTAAGAAACCCAGTTTCATGTACCACATGTTCAGCTTTAGCCCATAGAGGAGAGCCACAACCCAGTTTCTAAAAGAAGCATCTCAGCAGTATGTTCCTTAGTAATTTATTTGAATTATTGAAGGGAATATTTTGAATCCTCCCAGGGAACCCAAGTGGTGGGTATACTCCAATCTCCTGTAATAAGTTTATTTTAAAACTGTCATTTTCCTGAGGCTTCTGACTCCTTCTCAACACTCTGTCAAGACATCTCCTGTGTGTCTACTTTCCTTTCTTTAGGCCAGAAATCTGTCCAAGCATCAAGGACCCATCTGACCTGCATAACGATCACTTGACTGGATCTTAAGGGCTGAGTCCTGGAGAATACTCCAATGTCAGTTAACACCCCCTGATCCACCACTTCCAATTTCCACTCAATCACATGCTTTAGCAATTCCTGCTGGTATATGTCTTGCAATTTGGGGCTGTTTATTCTACTTTCTCTCAAAAAGGGATCAACATTACCTTACCTGAGCTATACTGAGCTGACCTTGATTACTGGTCTAGAATGTGTGACAGAGGGCAGGACTAAATCTTAAGGAAGACATGAACAACTAATGTGGCAGCTGCCCCAGCTGAAATCTTTCCAGATTCTTCATGTAAAGAAAGCATAGTTCAAGGTTCAGAAGAAGCCTTGGCTCAAGATTTTCTGGCTTATTGACCAAATGTACTCAGGCCAGTTCTAAAGGTAGCACTGTTTATCTAATAGATGCCTGAATTTAATGTAGGGCTGTTTAGTCTGTGCGTTCTGTTGTCTTGTAATTCTGTTAACTTCACAATTAATCCCTGGGCTGGTTTTCATCACTATCTGTCACATGGCTGTGTGAGAGAAAAGACATTTAAACACTGACATAGAGACCCTCTTGCTTTCAAAGCATACCTTGAATGATAGTTGGTTAGCCTGAGTCTGTCATTTTCTCTCTTTCTCTCTCTATCTTTTTTTTTTTTTTTTTTTTTGAGGCTCCTAAAGCAGATAACAAAGGCCGGCAAACCCCAGAAGCCTTATAATTATCATTGCCCTCATATCTTTCAAGTGCCATTGCCACTCCACAAGCTCCCACTTGAATTTTGTCTTTACTCACCAGTGAGAGTCAGCACTTACAATGCTACTGCATGGCAGGGGGTTATCACCACTTCACCTTTTCTCATCAGTGAGAGTTCCAGAATTCCATCCTGAGTGTCTACTTTTTAGAGTCACTTGTAGTCCCAACTGTCTTAACCTGGGTTCGTCTTTCGGCAGAGAAAGCAGAGTCCACATCCTTCTCTTCTACATAAGGCAGAGACTGAAACAAATAGGTGGATGAAGGGAGCTTACGTTAGGAGAGGCAAAGCCTGAAACAGAAAGTCAAGAGAAAGCTGTGTCATCAGTGTGGGCACTTGGGGCTTAAGTCTACTCAGACATTCTCAACTGCCAGCCCTTCAGGACTGTCTCCTCCAACAGATAAAAGAGAGGAGCATTTTTAAACTAGATCCCATGCCTGATTGGGTAGAGCCTGCCCTTAAACTTCCATATGTGTGGAAACATACGAGGTAGCTATATGCCCTCATAGATTCGGCATCGGAGAAACCTAGGAAGAAAGCAAGTGACCTCCTAGTGAAGCTATCAACTCCATTCTATCCAGTTTCTGCGTGCAGTATCAACCAGGGACTAGTATAAACTAAATTTTTATTTGGGTTTTCTTTAGACAGATACATCATGTGACTTTCTATTCCAGTCCTATTGTGAGAGCTTATAGCTACAGAATCTCAGGGGATATGTTTATCCCCTTTTTTACCTGACCAAGAGCCAAGGTCAAGGTACATAAGTATACCTACTATCTTCTGTTATGGTCAGATACCAGATTTTTCTAGCTGTCTACTATGGGTGTCATGTGTGGGAGTGCTAGCCCTGGAAAAGTCTCCATTTCCTGCTTGCCTCCCTCCTCCAGCCCACATTTTGTCTCCTGACTCTGCAAAAGGTTCGTCCATTAACCCAACCTCTGAGACACGGAGGGTTGCCAGACTACTTTATGGTCAAAACAGGCTCCAGTGCCCAATTACCTCTCTGGATTTGTGGTTTCCATCATTTCTATTGAAAGTATTTCTCTAACTTTGATAACACCACCTCTGATGAGTTCTTAAATATATATAGATTTGGTTATTCTGTGTCAAGGTTTTCTCTGAATATTTCATAAAACATGTTGCCAAAATACATGTCTATTGGATCTGGACATCTGTACCTAAATATCTCAAAGATCTTCAAAAATTGCACTCATCTTGTTTCCCCACAAACCTCCTCTTCCTCCTATATCCTCTATCTCCAACAGGCATAACTCATCCCACTGAATCACTCAAGACTTTTAGAAGCCATTATACTGCCCTTTATTTCCATCATATTATCACATCAGTTTTTACCACTTACAGCTCTTGAGCTTACCTACACTCTACATTCCACTAGCATACCACTACTGATTTCATTCAAGTTGCTTAAGATTTCGCTCCTGGACACTAAAATCACTGGATAAACAGCCCCTCTATTTACATTTACTTTCTATTCTCCAGGTTGTTGCCACAGTGATATTTTTAACATCCAATCTAACCATGATACTTGCTTATATCTCCATCATTCTTCTTTTGTCAGAATATTGTACACACAACTTAGGATGATCTTCAGTTCAGTACAGCTCAGTCACTCAGTTGTGTCCAACTGTTTGTGACCCCATGAACTGCAGCACTCCAGGCCTCCCTGTCCATCACCAACTCCCGGAGTCTACCCAAACCCATGTCCGTTGAGTCGGTGATGCCATCCAACCATCTCATCCTCTGTCATCCCCTTCTCCTCCTGCCCTCAATCTTTCCCAGCATCAGGGTCTTCTCAAATGAGTCAGTTCTTTGCATCAGGTGGCCAAAGTATTGGAGTTTCAGCATCCACATCACTACCACCAATGAACATCCAGGACTTAACTCCTTTAGGACAGACTGGTTGGATCTCCTTGAGTCCAAGGGACTCTCAGGAGTCTTCTCCAACACCACAGTTCAAAAGCATCAATTCTTCTGTGCTCAGTTTTCTTTATAGTCCAACTCTCACATCCATACATGACTACTGGAAAAACCATAGCTTTGACTAGACGGACCTTTGTTGGCAAAATAATGTCTCTGCTTTTCAATATGCTGTCTAGTTTGGTCATAACTTTTCTTCCAAGGAGTAAGCCTCTTTTAATTTCATGGCTGCAATCACAATCTGCAGTGATTTTGGAGCCCAAAACATAAAGTCCGACACTGTTTCTGCATCTATTTGACATGAAGTGATAGGACTGGATGCCATGATCTTACTTTTCTGAATATTGAGCTTTAAGCCAACTTTTTCACTCTCCTCTTTCACTTTCATCAAAAGGCTTTTTAGTTCCTCTTCACTTTCTGCCATAAGGGTGGTGTCGTCTGCATATCTGAGGTTATTGATATTTCTCCCGGCAATCTTGATTCCAGCTTGTGCTTATTCCAGCCCAGTGTTTCTCATGATGTACTCTGCATATAAGTTAAACAAGCAGGGTGACAATATACAGCCTTGACATACTCCTTTTCGTATTTGGAACCAGTCTACTGTTCCATGTCCAGGTCTAACTGTTGCTTCCTGACCTGCATACAGGTTTCTCAAGAGGCAGGTCAGGTAGTCTGGTATTCCCACCTCTTTCAGAATTTTCCACAGTTTATTGTGATCCACACAGTCAAAGGCTTTGGCATAGTCAATAAAGCAGAAATAGATGTTTTCTGGAACTCTCATGCTTTTTGGATGATCCAGTGAATGTTGGCAATTTGATCTCTGGTTCCTCTGCCTTTTCTAATACCAGCTTGAACATCTGGAAGTTCACAGTTCACATATTGCTGAAGCCTGGCTTGGAGAATGTTAAGCATTACTTTACTAGCATGTGAGATGAGTGCAATTGTGTGGTAGTTTGAGCATTCTTTGGCATTGCCTTTCTTTACGATTGGAATGAAAACTGACCTTATCCAGTCCTGTGGCCACTGCTGAGTTTTCCAAAGTTGCTGGCATATTGACTGCAGCACTTTCACAGCATCATCTTTCAGGATTTGAAATAGCTCAACTGGAATTCCATCAGCTCCACTAGCTTTGTTCATAGTGATGCTTTCTAAGGCCCACTTGACTTCACATTCCAGGATGTCTGGCTCTAGGTTACTGATCACACCATCATGATTATCTGGGTCATGAAGATCTTTTTTGTATAGTTCTTCTGTACAAGAAGAACAATACAAGAATACAGAGAATATCTTAAGATATTAAGAAGGATATTTTCTTCAAGAGATCTCTAGTCTTTCCCATTCTATTATTTTCCTCTATTTCTTTGCATTGATCACTGAGGAAGGCTTTCTTATCTCTCCTTGCTCTTCTTTGGAACTCTGCATTCAAATGGGTATATCTTTCCTTTTCTCCTTTGCTTTTCACTTCCCTTCTTTTCACAGCTATTTGTAAGGCTTCCTCAGACAGCCATTTTGCTTTTTTACATTTCTTTTTCTTGGGGATGGTCTTGATTCCTGTTTCCTTTACAATGTCACAAACCTCTGTCCATAGTTCATCAGGCACTCTGTTATCAGATCTAGTCCCTTAAATCTAATTCTCACTTCCACTTTATAGGCATAAGGGATTTGATTTAGGTCATACCTGAATGGTCTAGTGGTTTTCTCAACTTCTTTCAATTTAGTCTGAATTTAGCAATAAAGAGTTCATGATCTGAGCCACAGTCAGCTCCCGGTCTTGTTTTTGCTGACTGTATGGAGGTTCTCTATCTTTGGCTGCAAAGAATATAATCAATCTGATTTCAGTGTCTACCATCTGGTGATGTCCATGTGTAGAGTCTTCTTTTTTGTTGTTGGAAGAGGGTGTTTGCTCTGACCAGTGCATTCTCTCGGCAGAACTCTATTAGTCTTTGCCCTGCTTCATTGTACTCCAAGGACAAATTTGCCTGTTACTCCAGGTGTTTCTTGACTTCTAACTTCTGCATTCCAGTGCCCGATAATGAAAGGGACATCTTTTTGGGGTGTTAGTTCTAGAAGGTCTTGTAGGTCTTCATAGAACTGTTCATCTTCAACTTCTTCAGTGTTACTGGTCGGGGCATAGACTTGGATTACCATGATATTGAATGGTTTGCCTTGGAAATGAACAGAGATCATTCTGTCTTTTTTGAGATTGCATCCAAGTACTGCATTTTGGACTCTTTTGTAGACTATGATGGCTACTCCATTTCTTCTAAGGGATTCCTGCCCACAGTAGTAGATATAATGGTCATCTGAGTTAAATTCACCCATTCCAGTCCAGCTTAGTTCACTGATTCCTAGAATGTCGATGTTCACTCTTGTCATCTCCTGTTTGACCACTTCCAATTTGCCTTGATTCATGGACCTAACATTCCAGATTCCTATGCAATATTGCTCTTTATAGCATCGAACCTTGTGTATATAAAAGGTAAGTGAAAAGTGCTAAAGATACTTCTTTATATGTTTTATATTCAACTTTTATTCAAATTTATTTCCTGCATATTTTGTCTTTGTGTTTAAGCATATCAAATCTTCATTGAAAAAAGACTATCAGATGATAACATTTATTTCTTGAAAATTATTGTGCAGTATATTCTTTCAGAAGCTACAATTTATACAACCTAATAGAAACACACTTTGAATAGATTGTTTTCACATTTATGTAAGTTTAAATTGTTTCACACGGAGCATCAAGCAATAATGTTCTAGTGTAACTTTAATGTATCATAACATTAAATTTTTCACTCTGATTTCACAATGTGACTTGCAAATATGGAAAGAAGGATTATTTAAAGTGATTTTTGCATTAAAATAAAGTCAAAGCATTTATATTTTGTAATAAGGATAATGAGATTAAAGCAATAATAAAAATATATGAGGTATTAAAACTGTGTATATAGGTTCAGAAGAATAAAGAAGATAAAGGGAAGTGGAATTCACACACTGTAATATATACTATTACTATAGAAATAAACCGGAGATAAAAATATCAAAAGATATAAAATAAATAACATGAAATAAGCTCACCAGGTGACCTTAAGAGATGTAATTAAGACTCTCACAAAGGTGGTTATTCTCTATATAAAATATAACCACATGTAATATAATGTACAGACACACATATACATATGTATATATTTAATGTGCCAGTCAACATTATGCTAAGAAATCTATTCTTTCATAATTTAGTACTGCTGAAGTTTCATTAATGAACACGTGTAGGCTATAACTACTCTCTACCAGCACTTTCTATTTCCTTTTCATTGCTTTATTTTTTTCAAAAATATTTTTTCCCTTCCAACATACCGTGCAATTTGCTCATATATTTTCTTTACTACTCTCTCCTTCATCTAGAATTGAAACTCCAAAAGCTTACATGTAGATAATTAATACTTGCTGAATAAATGAATATTGTCATTTTCACTCAGTCTTTGTTCTGTTTACTGTGTATCTATGTTACTCCCTTCTCTCTTTTTTTCCTTTTTTTTATTGACTTATAGTTGCTGTACAGTGTTATGTAAGTTGTGTGCTGTGTGCTAAGTTGCTTTAGTTGTGACTAACTCTTTGTAACTCTATGGACTGTAACCTGCCAGTCTCCTTTGTCCATGAAATTCTCCAGGCAAGAATACTGGAGTGGGTTGCCATTTCCTCCTCCAGAGGATAGTTCTGACCCAGGGATGGAACCCTTGTCGCTTATGTCTCCTACATTGACAGGCAGGTTCTTTACCCCCAGGGCCACCATATAAGTTACAAGTAAACAATATACTGACTCATAATTTTTAAAGATTGCACTCCTTGGGTGCAATTAAATATTATTTAATTGTATTATTTAATATATTTAATTGTATTATTAAATATAGGCTATATTCCCCAGGTTGTACAATATATCCTTGTAGCTTATTTTACTCCTAATAGTTTGTACTTCTTAATCCTCACCCTCTATGCTGCCCCTCCTTCTTCCCTTCTACCCACTAGTAACCACTAGTTTGTTTCCCTAAATCTGTGACCATCACTCTCATCTCTTAGCTTTCCTATGATTCTATAAACTTGAAAGAGTAGATAAAATTACATATAGACAAAATTATTTATATTATGTATAAATTAATATATGTAATTATGTGAATATATTGGATATTACTATATATTTAGTTAATTGCTACAACTGCCTAGAATGGAATGGACAAAATTCATTTCTCATATTTTTAAACAAAAAGAAGTTATGACTGACTGTAGTAAAAGCAGTTAACTTGGCTAGGTATTTGCAGGGTTCTAATAAAATCACCACTTATTTCTTATGTACTTAATTGTCAATTTTGAAAGGGCAGGATGAAAGGCCTCATACAGCACCCTCCATTTAGGAAACTTATTGAAATTGATATCCATTTACTTGGAGGAATTGCATTAACTATATTATAAAAGGGATCACAGAATTATGTTAAGAATTATTTCCAACTGCTTACTCTTAATTGATTCTATATTAGAAGTGGAAAATAAAGAGGACAGAAACACCATCCAACATTTTACCAATTAGGCTATACTACCCAAGAGAAAATTAAAAACAGTCATTTTTTAAATGTTTTTAATCCATTAAGAGTAGAATTACCATTCAGACATTCAAAATCAGCAATCAACCTAACAAATCCTTGCACTTTTTTTAAAAAAAAAGAATGACTCTTTGATGTTCTTTTTATATATCAAAAATACTAATTCTGGCTATCAAAATATAAATTCATAAATCTTCACAAAAATATTTCCCACTTGCTTTCCTAAAGACCCTACTATCCCCTCAAAAACTAGTGTTTCATAGATACTAACCAAATTTTTAAAAAATATGTTTCAGGTCAAATAACTTAGAAAAACCATTTAGAATATTCTGGATTAAGTGTATTTAAATAAATGTATTAATTACAGAATTTTCCACATCCTGTCTCAAACTTATTTATTCTGTTTGCCCTAAACTACTTTCCAACAACTTCCCTATGCATCACATACCCAAATCACCTATCTTTTTTTAAATTAAAAACAAATTTTTTTGGGCCACACTATGTGACATATGGGATCTTAATTCCCTGACCAGGGATTGAACTTGTGTCTCCTGCATTAGAAACCTGGAGTCTTAACCACTGGACCACCAGGGAAGTTCCTGGGTCATCTATCTTGAGATATGCTATGCTCCAAGAACTGCAGGGTCAGTATAAACATCATCAAAATCATTAATTAATTAATAAATTCATGATTATTAGGCCTGTGGAACTCCAACCCAAACCAAGAATTCCTTTAAGACAATAAATATTAAAGACCTAAATGTGAGACCAGAGATCATAAAACTCCTAGAGAAAAACATAAGCAGAACACTCTCTGACAAATCAGAGCAATATCTTTTTCAATCCATCTTCCAGAGTAATGGAAATAAAAATGAGCACATGGGACCTACTTAAACTCAAAAGCTTTTGCAAGAAGGAAATAATAATCCAAACAAAAGGACAACCCACAGACTGAGAGAAAATATTTGCAAATGATGTGATCGACAAGGGATTAGTCTTCAAAATTCATAAACAGCTCATGAGGCTCAACATCATCGAAACAAACAAGCCAATCAAAAAATGGGCAGAACACCTAAACAGACATTTCTCCAAAGAAGACATACAGATGGCCAAGTGGCACATGAAAAGATGTTCAACATCACTAGTTATTGTGGTGGTGGTGTGGTGTGCATGCTCAGTCATGTCCATCTCTTTGCAACCCCATGGATTGTAGCCCACCAGCCTCCTCTGTCCATGGAATTTTCCAGGCAAGGATACTGGAGTGGGTTTCCACCTCCTAGATAAACGCAAATAAAAACTACAATATCACCTCACACCAGTCAGAATGGCTACCATCAAAACATTCACAAACAGTAAAGGCTGAAAAGGGAGTGAAGAGAACGGAATCCTCCTTCCCTGTTGGTGGGAATATAAATCCATACAGCTACTAAGGAGAACAAAATGGAAGTTTCTTAAAAAACTAAAAACAGAACTACCATATGACACTGCAATCTCACTCCCAGGCATATACCCAGGAGAAAAACATAGTCCAAAATGATACATGCACCCAAATGTTCATTGCAGCACTGTTTACAATAGCCAAGATATGGAAGGAACCTAAATGTACATTGATGGAGGAATGGATAAAGAAAATATGGTACATACACACTCAATCATTAAAAAGAATGAAATAATGCCATTTGCAACAACATGGATAGACAGACCTAGAGGTTGTCATATTGAGTGAAGTAAGTCAGATAGAGAAGGAGAAAGGTAAAATGATACCCTTTATAAGCAGAATCTAAAAAGAAATGATACAAATGAACTCACAGACTTAGAGAATGAATCTAGGGTTGCTGGGGTAGGGTGCAGGGGCAGCGGGGTGGCATGGAGTGAAGAGATAGAGGGGTTGGGACTGACATGTGCACACTGCTATATTTAAGATGGATAACCAGCAATGACCTACTGTATAGCATAGGGAACTCTGCCCAGTGTTATATGGCAGGGTGAATGGGAGCAGAGTTTGGGGAAGAATGGATACATGGATATGTGTGGTTGGACTTCCCCGGTGGCTCAGCGGTAAAGAATCTGCTTGTAGTGTAGGAGACACAGGAGAAGTGGGTCCAGTCCCTTGATCTGGAAGATTCCCTGGTGGATGGCATAGCAATCCACTCCAGTATTCTTGCCTGGAGAATCTCATGGACAGAGGAGCCTGGCAGGTTATGGTCCACTGGGATTGCAAAGTCAGACAGAGCTGAAGCAACTGAGCATGCATGCTTGTGTATGTATGGCTGAGTCCCTTTGCTGTCCATTTGAAACTATCACAACCTTGTTAATCGCCTATACACCAACATAAAATAAAAGGTTTTTTAAAAAATGAAGTACAGTAGTTTGCAGGTTATGCTATTCTTTATTTCACCTGAGGTCAGAATGAAAAGAATTTAAATTGTAGTAGAAGGAAAGCTTAATGGTAATAAAATCAAAATTAATGAAAATCATTACTTGCAATTGGTATCAACAGTAGTTATACAAAAGATTTTAAAGCAGGGCTTTAAAGCCGTAGGCAGTGACAATACTGAATCTTGGTTAGTTCATGAAGGAAAGGGAGCTTTTCTACATTGTTGATTTAGTGTAAACAAATGCAAACAGCTGGGATGTGAATGGGACAGTAGTAATAATATTTTAAGGATATGCAATCCCTTCAACTCTCTCCCAGACGTAACACTGTGACAAATAATACATCATGTATGTGTTTGTGTACACCTATGCATGTTAAGTCACTTTGTCATGTCCAACTCTGTGTGATGCTATGGACTGCAGCCTGCCAGGCTCCTTTGTCCATGGGATTCTCCAGGCAAGAATACTGGAGTGGGATTCCAATTCTTTCTCCAGTGTATGCCTGTATCTATATACACATTGCATATCTTTACACATATCATAAACACACACAAGGGGAATTTTCCAAGAAAGTATTGTTTATTACAGTGACACAAGGCAAATTTTCATCACTATGAAAATGAATATATATGTGACAGATTTTTAATAAAATGGAGTACTCTACAATTGGTACTTAGCATTCAGTTTTTTATTATTAAAGAACCTCAAGTGCATAATGCTGAAGCCATATCACATATGTTCTGTCTCTATATGTAATAGAAGATATGTAATACATGTGGTAAAATATGAAAACACATGTGAAAAATGCTAAACACCAAATACAGGATAATGGATACCTCTTGGAATGCAATGAAGAAAAAATTAATCAAGGGCTTGATCTATAACATTTTACTTCTTGTGTTATGTGATGATACCCAGATAGTCATTAAATGCAATACACATTTATATTTTGTCTGAAATGTGTCAAAATCTAATAAAATAAAGAAAACATCCTTGTGAAGCTTGTCTTGGGAAAGAGGGATATAGTAAAAAAAACTTTCAATGTTAGATTTTATGTCCAATACTTTGATGAAATTAAAAACAAGAGATTTTTATTAGAAACTTCATTCTTTAAAAAGGAACATTTATATCCCTTTTTTCCCTTGAAATTATTTATAAACAATGAATTTGTTTATAGACATAAATAAACTATTTTGAGGATGTGCCAGTGAACAGAAGGTTAACTAGGCCTTGCCCAAGTAGACAGACTTTCAAAATTATAACTATGGATAGGGATTGGGTTGGGCACATATTGAATTCAGGCCAAACAGGAACAAATTCAACTGTCTTTTCTGTATCTTTCAAAGTTATCAAAGCAAGTTATAATCTGTACATTTCACTAATACTATCCAGTGGATTCATTTGATATAGTCATTATAACAAGTCAGAATTACTGATTTTTCTATTACATATAGTCTTCTTTCCAAGAGTTTTGAGACTGGAGTAAATTCTGAATGGTTCTAAACCCTGCAAAGTGTTGTCTATATTCATTCACTTCATTCCTCACTTACTGTGTCTCTTCAGTTCTCTCTGTCTTCATTCCCACTACTGTACTAAAACCACCACCCTCCCCAAAAAAACCTCATGGAAGGATATTAACAGTCTCTATCTTGAATAAGTTTATGATCAATACCATGACTTTATATGACCCAATGTTTAACATACTCTTCTCTTTCAAACACTCTGAGCTTTGTCTTTTCTGTAATTTAACCATGCTTCATCTATGCCCCAGTGGCCCCTGCCGCAATGGCCAATCATGCTTCTTTACTGATTCCTCATGTTCTAAAGAACTCTTAAGATCACACTCCATCTCTATGTGGTAAAATCCAATTGTTACTTTTCAAAATTCAATTGTTCTAATTTCACAATTTTTATGGAAACACAAAAGACCCTAAATAGCCAAAACAATCTTGAGAGAGAAAAATGGAGCTGGCAGAATCAACCTTCTGAGCTTCAGACTATACTGCAAAGCTACAGTCATTAAGACAGTATGGTACTGGCACAAAAAAAGAAATGTAGACCAATGGAACAAGATAGAAAGTCCAGAAATAAACCCACACACCTGTGGACACCTTATCTTTGACAAAGGAGACAAGAATATACAATGGAGAAAAAGCAGTCTTTTCAAAAAGTGGTGCTAGAAAAATTGGAAAGCTACATACAAAAGAATGAATTTAGAACATTCCCTAACACCATATACAAAAATAAACTCAAAAAATGGATTAAAGACCTAAATGTAAGACGGGAAACTATAAAACTCTTGGAGGAAAACAGGGGTAGAACACTCTTCATAAATTCCAGCAAGAGACTCCATGACACACCTCCTAGAATAATGGAAATAAAAACAAAAATAAATAAGTGGGACCTAAATAAACTTAAAAGCTTATGCACAGCAAAGGAAACCATAAACAAGATGAAAAGAAAGCCCTCAGAATAGGAGAAAATAACTAAAGGAAGCATCTTACAAAGGATTAATCTCTAAAATATACAAGCAATGGATGCAGCTCAATATGTGAGATGGTTAATTTTATTTGTCAAGCTGACAGGGTGCCATAATGCCCTGATATCTGGTTAAATGTCATGTGTATATACATCTGTGAGTTTATTTCTGGAAATGATTACATTTGAATCTCTGGGCTGGGTAAAGCACATTGCACTCCAGTGTGGAAAGACATCATCCAATCCATTTAGTGCCTAAATTGAACAAAAAGGGAGAGGTGAAGAAGGAGAGAAGTCTCTCTGCCTTACAGTTTGAGCTGGGACAGCAGTCTTCTCCTACCATTGGCCTAGGATTTATACCACTGATGCTCGCAGTTCTCAAGCCTTCAGACTCAAACTGTACCACAGGTTCCATGGATCTCTAGTTTTCAGATGGCAGATTTTAGAATTTAGCCTCTATAATGGTGTGAACCAAGACAGAGAGATAAAGATGTGTGTGTGTGTGAGTGTGTATAGATAGATAATAAATTATACATATATGTATCTATTCAGATTATGTATATACATATGTCTATACATGTACTTAAAATTTACCAAGCTAGATCATTTTCTCCTCCTCAAAGTACTTTTTTTCATTTGGTTTTCAAGATACAGACTTACTCCTACCTTACTGCCTAGTAATTTCCCCCAGTGGCTCATTGGTAAAGAATCCACCTACAATGCAGGAGATGTAGGTTCTATCCCTGGGTCAGGAAGATTCTCTTAAAGAAGGAAATGGCAACCCACTCCAGTACTCTTGCTTGGGAAATCCCACAGAGAGAGGACCCTGGCAAGCTACAGTCCATGAGGCCGCAAAAGAGTCAGACATGGCTTACTGACTGAATAATAACCTTATTGTCTGCTTCTTCTAAGCTCTGAGCTGGCTCTTCTTCACCTCCCTAAGATCCCCATGTTCTCATTTCTTTATCCACGCTCCTTCTGACTAGGTGACTTAATCCAGTCTCATGGATTTGTATGTAATCTTTATGATGGTGACTCTATCTCCTATGCTGATGATTCTCAAATCTACATCTCCAGTGCTGCTTCTCAAAGATGAACACATCCTGCTGCCTATATACCATTTCCACTTTGATACCTAGCAAACATGTTAAATTAATGCAACTTAAACTGAAATATGTTAGTTTGGTGAATAAAACTGAATGGTTCCTCCCAGCCTTTCTCTACACAGCTTTTCCCCATTTATTCTCATCTGTATGTACGGTGCCCCCATCAGCCTGGTAGCTCAGGCCATTTGTAATCATCCTTGATTCCTCTCCTTCCTTCAAACACTTCTAATTCATCAGAAGTCCTTTTGGTTTGACTTCCAAAATATATCCTAAATCTGGCTATTAACCAACCTCACTGCCTCAACTCCAATTCAAATTATATCCCCCAAATGCCTGAAACAGTATTGTTAAAGTCTTCCAATTTTCACTTTTTCATTTTTACACAGAGAAGCCATTGCTAATTTGCTAATGTATAAAACAGATCATACCTCTTTCCCATTTTGTGTGTGTGTTAGTTGTTCAGTCATGTCCAACTCTTTGTGACCCCATGAACTGTATCCCACCAGGTGCCTCTGTCCATGGGATTTGCCAGGCAAGAATACTGGAGTGGGTTGCTCTTTCCTTCTCCAAGGGATCTTTCCAACCCAAGGATTGAATACAGATATCTTGCATTGCAGGAGGATTCTTTACCATCTGTGCACTCAAGAATGCCTTTTTCCTTCCTATTTTAACACCATCCAATAAATGCTTAACAAGGTTAGAATAAAATCAGACTCCCTTACCATGACCAAAGACCTTACATGATCTGTCCCCTCATTTACCTTCTAGTTCTATATTCTTTTTTTTCTCTCCCTGTAAACCTCTGATTTTGTCCCCTTCTCAATACCTTGCTGTTTCTCTCCATATGCTTATTCTATTCCCCTTTACTCAGATCTTTCTACAGCTGTTTTCTTTTCACCATTTATATTTCAGCTTCAATATCCTCTTCTCAGAATAGTTTCTTATTAGCTCTTATCAACAATCTTCTACAAGTTAATATCATATTAATGTCTTTTATTTTCCGTTCAGAATTTATTTCCATCTGAAATTATCTTACATGTTAAATAATATGTTGTTTATTTCTTTACACTAGAATACAAGTTCTGTGAGGGCAAAGGCTTTGCTAACTCATCTGCCAATGAATATTCTCTATTGTATGATTCTCTAATGTATGATACAAAATATTTGTTGGCCCGGATACCCCTCAAAGTTACCAGGTGAGTAGAAAAGCTAATCTCATTCATTTTGGAGGTAACTTCCGTCCTCTTAACAGTCAAATAAGGGTATTAACAGATGTTAACAGCAAAAGTCTTTTGGCCTTCAGTGTATACCAGTGTGGTAGCCATAGCCGCAAGATGTCTCAGACATGGCTTCAATCTATTGGTCTTCAGACTTTAGTGGTCCCCCTCCCAAATATGTTCTGATTCTTTATCACGTCTCTGAAGGACTTATAGCAGGAATGTAATCTATGGTGACTTACTTATGCTAGTTCCTAAAGACATTAATGCTACATGCTGCTTCTGATGAAGCCATCTGCATGCCATGACAATTTTCCACTCATACCTAGCAACATGAAGTTAAGGGCAATAAACAAAGTCATTTGGTGCAATCAATGAAGTTCTCAGTTTCTTACAGTTTTCCCCGATTTTGTCTATCTGTTGACCCCATGGTACGCTCAGGCCATTGTAATCAGTCCTTATCCCTCCTTCCGTTTCAACCCAAATCGAAGTCCTTTTGGTTTGACTTCCAACCATATCATCCTTGGTATTACCACCTCCGCCTCAACTCATTATTTTCCCAGCATCATATTGTTTTTCATTTTATTTTTTCATTTAATTTTAATTTTTATGTATGGAGGCAGATTACCTCTCATTTACATGTATGTTATTGTTATCATACTTTGAATGAATTATAGCCATGGATTTACATGTACTGAGTCTTCATTTTCCCTTTCTCCAATTTTCCAACCCAAGATTGAAATCCGATATCCTCATGAGGGTCTTCCCAGTGCACCAGGCCTCTAAGCACCATTATGCTACATGTAAAACAGACTCCGCTGTCATGGATTCTGTTGTTCCCTAATTATTATCTATTCTTTTTTATCTGTCTCCTGTAAACCTCATCCCTCCTCGCTGTTCTCCCCAAAGTATTCTATTCCACTCAGTCTTTCATACAGCTGTTTTCTTTTTCACCTTTTATTCAGGTTCAATTATCCATCTTTCTAAAGTCCATATATAGTGTTATAATATTCTAGTTAAGTTCTTTACTTTCTGTTTATTCGTCTGTATAATGGTCTCCATTTCAATCATCTCATTAAATGATTCATGAATTTTTTTAATCTAGAATATCCAGTGTATATGTACAAGCTTTCTGACTCATTCGTGCAATGAATATTCCTTGGTATGTTCCATGTATGATTAAAAAATTGGGCTGCGATGAACAATTGGTGGTGAAAGTAATCTCATTTCATTTGGAGTTTCCGTTGCTGTTATGTCCAGAATAGGGTATTGTGGTTTAAAAGCAGCAATCTTTGCTTTCAGGAATCCCAGTGTGTTACCACTAGATGGCTGTTAATTTCTCATTCCTCAGACATGTGTGGTTCCCTTTCTCACATTGCTTCCGATATTGTGTGACTTTGGTAAGCAGCAACATATAGCTATAAGTAACATTGTGTGATTTGCAATTCCTATAATGACATTTGCTACTCTTTCTGTGTTGTTAGCCACTCTGTCATGTCCACGTCCTTGAGGAATGAAAAAAGTCTTTGGATATCTTGTTCGCCCATTTTTTGATTGTCTTTACTCTTCTGGAGTGCAGGACGCAGTACAGTCATATCACAGAGAGTTACCAACTGTCTGTGCTTAATCGGTATTGATGCCTCCAACCGTCTGTCTTTTTCATCCTTCTCTCTAGCTTTATTGTTCCAGCTTTAAGTTTCATTTAAAATGAGTCAGTTCTTCACATCAGCTGGCCAAAGTATTGGAGTTTCAGCTTCAACATCAGTCCTTCCAATGAACACTCATTGGAAGCCCTTTAGGATGGACTGATTGGATCTCCTTGCTGTCCAAGGGACTCTCAGGAGTCTTCTCCAACACCACAGTTCAAAAGTATCAATTCTTCGGCACTCAGCTTTCTTTACAGTTCAACCCTCACATTCATACATGACCACTGGAAAAACCATAGCCTTGACTAGACGGACCTTTGTTGGCAAAGTAATGTCTCTGCTTTTTAATATGCTGTCTACGTTGGTCATAACTTTTCTTCCAAGGAGCAAGTGTCTTTTAATTTCATGGCTACAGTTACGTTCTGCAGTGATTTTGGAGCCCAGAGAAATAAAGTCAGTCACTGTTTCCACTGTTTCTCCATCTATTTGCAATGAAGTGATGAGACTGGATGCTATGATCTGTTTTCTGAATGTTAAGCTTTAAGCCAATTTTTTCACTCTTCTTTTTCACTTTCATCAAGAGGCTCTTCAGTTCTTCTTCACTTTCTGCCATAAGGGTGGTATCATCTGCATATCTGAGGTTATTGATATTTCTCCTGGCAATCTTGATTCCAGCTTGTGCTTCCTCCAGCCCAGCATTTCTCATGATGTACTCTGCATATAAGTTAAATAAGCAGGGTGACAATATACAGCCTTGACGTACTCCTTTTCCTATTTGGAACCAGTCTGTTTTTCCATGTCTAGTTCTAACTGTTGCTTCCTGACCTGCATACAGATTTCTCAAGAGGCAGGTCAGGTGGTCTGGTATTCCCATCTCTTTCAGAATTTTCCACAGTTTATGGTGATCCACACAATAGCCAGACTTTGGCCAGCAGCCAGCAGCACTCAGGAATGAACTATCTGAGAAATAGCTCTCCCAGCTCTAGTCAAGCCTTCAGACGCTGCCGCTCTGGACACCATCTTGGCTGCAGCATCATGAGCGATCCTGAGGCAGAGTCACCCAGCCAGGATGCTCCTGAGTTTCTGACCAACAGACACTGTGATGAGTGCTGAGGTTGGTTTTAACAGCAGTTAGTCACTAACACAGCGAGTCTCTGGTGATATTTTCATTTTCAAGTCCTTAAATTTCTGCTGTTTCTGTGTCTTCCTTTCTCCCCTATTTCACTCTTTTTAAAATGTTAGTACAGCCTTTCTTGCAATCCGTCTACCTCAGGGAGTCTGGGATATTAAAATTAAGAGATGAGAGAAAGGTCTGTGTGTCTGACAACTCTTTTTTTCACCTGTAACAGCAAATCTACTCAGCCTTGGATACAGAGGTTGGCTGATTTCTTGAGAAGCAGGAAAAGAAAAAAAAATTGTGAATAAAAAAATTCAACTTAGCACATATAAAATGGAAATTAAAAGGTCGTAACTACTTTATAGGTGTTTTGAAGGGAACAAGTGAGAGACTGCATTTAAAGTTCTTAGCATGCTTAGCATGAAGACTGATCTATGGTTAGTGCTAAATAAATATTGGTTATTGTTACTGACTTTTCTTTTGCTTGACTCCTTTTTTATTTGAACAGGCTTTTAATTCACTAAAATAGACGAGTGAAAATAGTATATTATAAACTCCTAACACTCCCCAATAGACAATGATTTATATGAGAGAAGTGTTTTCTCTAACCTGTTATCATAAATTGAGAATAGACTTTTTAATACATACATTTTCAGAGAAAAAAAATTAAGCTGAAAATTAACCAAAGGCTATGCTATCTTAATTATAATAAGAGATTGTCATCTTAACATATTGAAAACTAGAGAGGGATGAGCGAGAGACTTAAAACTTAGTAAGAAAGTAAAAGCAGCAAGAGATTGACTTGAATGTCATTATCTTATTGCCTTTTGGAACGAAAACTGTATTGTTTCTCATATAAAGCAAAGCACTGGAAACTATTTGGCAGCAAGGTTATTATTTCACATATAATTACATCTCATATGGAGGTACATTGGCAGACATGTGGTGGCTAAATTGTCCATTTTCAACTAGAAAAAAGAAATGCAGTTCTTTCTTTCACTTACATCAGTCAAGAAGATAGCTGCCCACAGGAAGAGATAAAGACTTATTTGACACTAGATCTATAACCAATGATTTTAGTTATCACTTGAAATTAGTGAGAATTTGAAATAGGTTTAAGATTTTTTTGAAGAGCAATTTGGTATCAAAGTGAAATAGCAGATGAAATAGAAAGGTGAAAACAGGAAAGAGAAAATGCTGTTTCCATTGCTTGAGTTTGTTTGGATTCAAAGATTTCTAAAACAGGATTTCTATTAGCCAGATAACCCCTGAAAACACAGATGTATTAATCTACTATTTTTTCAATTAAATTATTCATTTAATTAAATTATCTTCTCTATATACAAATTAGATAAATCTGGAGTCAATGAATATACCTGGTGGTGGTTCAGTTACCAAGTCGTGTCCAACTCTTGGGATCCCATGGACTGTAGCCCGCCAGGCCCCTATGTCCATGGGATTCTCCAGGCAAGAATACTGGAGTGTGTTGCCATTTCCTTCTTCAAGGGATTTTCCCAGCCCAGGAATCAAACCAGGGTCTCCTGCATTGCAGGCAGATTCTTAGCCGACTGAACTACACAAGGTATGTTTAAGTTATATGAGATGTGGAGAGAAATTTTTTCTACTTTTGAGGCTGAAAGTGGGGAGAAACAGTGGAGGGGATAGGAAGAGACTTGGAGTAAAGAAAAGGAAGAAGGTTTGTACATTATGACAGGTCTTACGAAGTCCCAAGGTTTAATAAGGTCAACCACACTCAAAAAACGTTGAGTGGATATGCATGTGTGAGTTCTGCTAAAAGGACTTGATTTTCAAGGATAGGGGAGCAGGAAGCCCAAAAAACTTGCAAGGCAACATAGATAGACCTAGAGATTATCATACTAAGTGAAATTAGCAAGACAGAGAACGATAAATATCATATGATATCATGTATATGTGGAATCTAAAAGTGATACAAATAAACTTATATACAAAACAGAAATAGACCCAAAAACATAGAAAACAAAACTATGGTTACCAAAGGGAAAATGGAGGGGAGGGATAAATTAGGAGTTTGGGATTAACAGATGCACACTACTAAAATAGATAACTTACCAAGACCTACTCTATAGCACAAGGAACTATATTTAATATTTTTAAATAATCTATAAGGGAAAAAAATTTGAAAAGTGTGCATACACACACACACACAAAGAGGCCCAGCATGCTGCAGTCCATGGCTTCGCAGTTGGACATGACTGAACAACAATAACAATCTATATATACACATACATAATAACTGAATATATATGTATGCCCATATATGTGTGTATATATATATGTGTGTGTGTGTGTGTGTGTGTATAACTGAACCACTTTGCTGTATGCCTGAAACTAATACAACATTGTATATCAACTAAACTTCAAGAAAAGTAATTTTTTCGAAAAACTTGCAAATGCAACTCTTAGAAAATTCTCAGGAATCATGGGAAAGGATAATTTTCAACATTCACAGGTCCAAGAAACTTAGAGTTCTAAATTCACCTTGATTGTCAGAGAACAGAGACGCACTGAGAGCCTATCCAGAGACTGTTCTTTTGTCAAAACTTTCTTCCTTTCCATCTTTCCATCACTAAGTAAACAATTTTTGGATTAGTTAGGCTTCTTTTCTCACCTTTCCTGAATTCGATACGAGTTTTCACAGTTTAGCTGACATCATAATTATATTGTTAACCACTAGAAGGAACTACTAGAATACAAGGGAGGCTTTGGGGGAAAAAACCAAAGTGCAAACATCAAGCAAGTTAACAGAAATAAGATGAGATGATACAGAGTGAGCACGTTGAATCACTCCACTGTTATTTTGTGCTTGGTCTCCTAAGAGCTTACCTTTTTCCCTAAAAAGCTTCAAACGTTTCCCAAATTCTCTGAAAATTCCCAACTGTTTTTGTTTTGACAACCACTATTATTCAGTTTTGGGCTTCCCAGGTGACTCAGTGGTAAAGAACCTGCCTGCCAATGCAGGAGATACGGGCTCAATCCTTAGATGGGAAGATCCACTGGAGAAGGGATTGCTAACCCACTCCAGCATTCTTGCCTGGGAAATCACATGGACAGAGGAACCTGGTGGGCTATAATCCATGCAGTCACAAAAAGAGTCAGACACGCCTGAGGTACTAAATAGCAACAACAAATTATTTGGTGTTATATCCCCTCTCAGGCTCTTCTTGTCTCACTTCTTCCAGTTTATATACACTATTCACAAACCCACTTGTGAAATCCAGACCCTTTTCCTGATTTCGAGGGTAGGGGGACATACATATAAAGATCATATGAGTATAGAAAATTTTACTGCAGGTTGAGGATTCAGATGAGGATTCAGTTTCAGAACCATAAGCAAATGCCTTCTCCTGGAATAATTTCACTACCTGTATTCTATGTAGCTATCCTGATTCTGGCACAGGAAACTTTTTTTCACTCCTCCCTTCCTTCCTTAACTCTGCCCTTTCACCCTGAAATTCACATTCATTTCTGACACGGAGAAGTCTGGTTATCTTTTTGTTTGGGAGTTTCCACTGAGACCCTACCCTGGAAGCCTTACTTTCTGATCAAAGCCATCTACACTGAAAACAAATCACATTCCCAAGTGGCGTGAGTGGTAAAGAACCTATCTGTCAATGCAGGTAGATGTAAGAGACATGGGTTGCATCCCTAGGTCGGGAAGACACCCTGGAGGAGGGCATGGCAACCCACTCAGGTATTCTTGCCTGGAGAATCCCCATGGACAGAGGAGACTTGAGGGCTACAGTCCATGGGGTCACAAAGAGTCGGACACGACTGAAGTGACTTAGTAAAGTAGCATAGTAACGTTTTCCCTCTCCTTTACAAATGCCATTTCTGAAATGCAACGGCCCAAACCTGCATTTTCAGTATGCTTCCTTCAGCTCTGCACATTGAAGTTTCGAACATAGTTAATGCATGCTAAAGATTAAACAAATTTGGGGACCAGATTCAGAGAAAAAGAAATATGAATTCCAGGTATCCTTACTTCTTATACAGTTTGGCTTTGATACTTATTAAGGACTAATAATCTGATTTTTTATACCTTGTTTCCCATCTGCAAACTGGAATTAAAATGGTGATATACTATGTGTGTCTTATAGGATTACTTTATGTATCAAAAAATATGAGATTATTTTGAAAACTGAGCAGTCTCCTACAAACACTTGGCAATGTTACTAATCTTTATCTTCTACACTGTGAATAAGGCTGGTGTGGTATATAGAGTACATAAGCATTGTGTAAGCCTGCTTTTGCAAATACAGGGTGGGGGGTGGAAATTAGAATCCTGTGTAAAATACATAGTAAGTTCCAAATAAACATGAGATAATAAAAAGGCTTGTAATATGCATTTGAGTTTATCAAAGGGCTTATGGAAATAAGTAAGAATGACCATCTATGAATGTGACTTTAGAAACTGTTACCAATAAGTGACTATCTCTGTGAATATAATTAAATATCATCAGAGAACAAGTTTGAGTCACTGTTTACCCACAAAAATTCAAATTTATTTCTCATTTACTAAAAAAGCAATGAACTAAGTATCTTTAAGACACAAAGTGAAATGCAGAAACATGTAAATTATGTTGCCAAGCATATTAAGATAACACTCATGCCAGTCAAACAGTTCTACTTTTTTATTTCTTATCCTGCAAAAACATCTCTTCAGTATAGGTGGTATTTTACTTCTAAGATGAAATTTTACCGCTTAACATTTTTTTTCTTTAATTTCCCTCCCTTGCTATGTCTTGCTAGGTACCTACGAAGGACAAAGCTGGAACACTGAAGGCCTGATCATGGCATTTATCTAGGACTCTGGGATAAAAGGAATCAAATGGGTGGACCCGTCCACAATTAATCATGAATGGTGATGTCTTTATTGGCTACTGACCTTGCAATGAGTTGCATGAGTTATAAGAAGGTTCTCTGTTACCTCAGTCCCTATTCTCTTGAAGGAGAATATAAATCACTTGAGCCTCATGAATTTCTCATATTTACAAAGTAGTCTTCCAAATTTTCCACAGAGGATGCAGGAGAACCATTCATTTTTCCAATTTAAAAAAAAATAATTTTTCAGCTTGTTCAGATGTCATGCAAGGAGGCTGATGATGGAGATGATCTGACTGAGGGTGACCCGAGGATCCAAGGTGGGTGTCAGCCAGAAGCCTGGAGAGAAGCAGACAGGTTCCATCATCCCCATTTTGAGGTTGTTTGTATTACTTCTTCCCTAACCTTATGCTCGAAGCAACAATCATGGTAGATTGCCTTATTCTGTTCCATTAAGAACTGAAGCATGTAATAAATCAAATTCCATAGTGACATATCTTGCTTCAGTGGCATGATAAGTTGCTTCTTGGCTGAAATTCGGATGAAAAATATCTGGATTTTCTAAATATACTTCTCCATATTCTCTTGAAACCTAGAATTTAAGCATTAAGTTATGCTTGGAAAGTGGGTGAATAGAAAGAAGAAAGAGGGACAAGACCTTTAGAAATCTGAAGAGATCTCAGTGGGCCAATACCATAGTGTGAATTTTGAATAACTTTCCCTATGCATCAGGTATTAATAGATAATCCCATGAGGAGAAAAATAAAATATTAAGCCTTGCTCTTTAAAAACTCTAAGAATTAAATTTAAATATCTAGGACCATTACACAGTAGCATGTAACACAAAATGTATACTCTACTATAAATAAAAATATAACTTTTTCCTCAAAAGAAATTATCCTAGTTTTGTTTCATTAAACCCAGGGGAAACTAATGCTAACAAACCATCTATTAGAGAACTTTTATTTAGTTAGTGTTAGTCACTCAGTCGTGTCCAATTCTTTGAGACTCCATGGAGTGTAGCCCACCAGGCTCCTCTGTCGGTGGAATTCTCCAGGCAAGAATACTGGAGTGGGTTGCCCGTTCCTTCTCCAGGGAAGCTTCCCAACCCAGGGATCAAACCCAGGTCTGCTACATTGCAGGCAGATTTTTTACCATCTGATCTATCAGTAAACATTTGTTAAAATTTCAAGCTACAAAATAGAATCTAGACACAGACTAACATGAACTTCCCATTTGGAAAGATATTGCAATACTTAGTTATTAAAGAGACGTTCTTCAATGTTTATTGTGAATGGTTACTATTTTGCCATATTGAGGGTTACAGTCTATGAAATGCCATCTCAGCCCCTAAGGTTTCAGTCCCCCACAGGCAGGATAAAGACACCATGCATGTAACTAGAATACAAGGCAAGCTAAGAGAAATGCATTATGATAGGAATAAGTCATGCTTTGGGGACTTATCCAGGGCTTAAGACTTTGCCTTCTAATACAGGGGATGAGGGTTCAGTCCCTGGTTGGGGGAACTAAGATCCAGCATGCCTCATGGCCAAAAACCAAAACATGAAACAGAAGCAACATTGTAACAAAATCAGTAAAGTCTTTAAAAATGGTCCACATAAAAAAATCTTTAAAGAGAAAGATGCTTCGGTAATTCAGAGCATCACATTTGGTTTTAATCATCATTCATGTTTCATAATAAAGCAAGAACCAATAATTGAATCTGCCTCCGATATGGGAGACCCAGGTTCTATCCCTGGGTTGAGAAGATCCCTTGGAGAAGGGAATGGCAACCCATTCCAGTATTCCTGCCTGGAGAATTCTGTGGACAGGGGAGCTTGGTGGGCTACAGCCCATGGGGTCACAAAGAGTCATACACAACTGAGTGACTAACACAACCACTAAGATTCTCACATGGAACAACTGACTGGTTCAAAATTGGGAAAGGAGTATGTCAAGGCTGTATACAGTCAGCATGCTAATTTAACTTACATGCACAGTACATCATGCAAAATTTTGGTCTGGATGACTCACAAGCTGGCATCAAGATTGCCATGAGAAATATCAACAACCTCAGATATATAGATGTTACCACTCCAATGACAGAAAGGAAAAAGGAACTAAAGAGCCTCTTGATGAGTGTGAAAGAAGGGAGTGAAAAAGCTGGCTTAAAACTCAACATTCAAAAAATAAAGATCATGGCATCTCATCCCATCACTGCATGGCAAACAGAAGGGGGAGAAGTAGAAGTAGTGACAGATTTTATTTTCTTGGGCTCCAAAATCACTGTGGATGGTGATTGCAGCCAGGAAATTAAATGACTCTTGCTCCTTGTTAGAAAAGCCATGGCAAACCTATACAGTGTATTAAAAAGAAAAAACATCATTTAACCAACAAAGGTCCATCTAGTTAAAGTTATGGTTTTTCCAATAGTCATGTATGGATGTGGGAGTTGGACTATAAAGAAGGATGAGAATGGAAGAATTGATGCTTTTGAACTGTGGTGCTGGAGAAGACCCTTTGACTGCAAGGAGGCAAACCAGTTAATCCTGAAGGAAACCAACACTGAATATTCATTGGAGGGACTGATGCTGAACCAAAGCTCCGATGCTTTGGTCAATTCATTGGAAAAGACCCTGATGCTGGGAAAGATTGAAGGCAGAAGGAGAAGGGAGTGGAGAGGATGAGTTGGTTACATAGCATCCCTGAATCCATGGCCATGAAT
Organism: Odocoileus virginianus; assembly: GCF_023699985.2. Taxonomy (NCBI): domain Eukaryota; kingdom Metazoa; phylum Chordata; class Mammalia; order Artiodactyla; family Cervidae; genus Odocoileus; species Odocoileus virginianus. The sequence goes on along the minus strand of NC_069681.1, from coordinate 60,241,185 downwards.
TTGAGCAAATTCCGGGAGATAGTGAAAAACAGGAAAACCTGGCGTGCTGCAGATCCTGGGGTCACACAGAGTCAGACACATCTTAGCAACTGAACAACAGCAACAAAGCATCTGACTCTGGCCTTAAAGGGGAGTGACTGTTGGATATGCAGAACCAGGGAGACACATCAGGTGGTGACAGCGAGAGCTTAGTCACAGAGCCAGCTGTAGGAAAAGTGACCTCCGACACTGAATGAGCTCATCCTGTGTGCTAGGCACCACTCTAGGCATTAACCTGTTTTAACTCATTTCACTTTCACAAAAGACCTAGAAGGTGGGTACTATTATTGTTATTCCCATTCAGCAGATGGGGTACAGAGTGTAATCTGAGTTCTGAGTTTGGTTCTCAAACTCAGCCTGGTCCACATTCAGCCTATCTTCAGCAGGGTTCAGTACACCAAGTGGATTTTGAAAAAATGATGGGCTAAAACCTAAGAATCCTGAGATTCTCCACAATAGCTCCAATAAGGAGCTACTGATTGTTTTTGAGCAAAGAAATGACTAAGGAAGTACTTCAGGAAGACATCCCATATCAGTATGTACATTAGTTTTGAAAAATAAGCCTTGTGATCAAAGGGACTGGTCAAAAAGTCATTTGCAATCATCTATGATATTCTTGGAATGGGAAAATGCAATTGTGAAGAAAAATGGGTAGCTGGTAGTATGTAGTTTATCTTCTCCTGTCAATTTAAAAAGAGATTTACCGATCACCCTCACTTCTGACTTATCTAGACTTAACAAGACGACTAGATAATTCATCAAATAGTATATTTAGTTTTCTTTTCTTGGTGAGTTAAGTTGCTTTCTTAGTATCAATTAAAACCTGGGAAGATTATCACTTAATTGCACAAAAGTAATAATATGACAGCTCTGAATGCCTAGTGACCTAAAGGAATTGACATACCTTTGAAGAATTAACTAATATATATGTGGGGGAAAAATCAAAACATCATTAATACACAAACACATTTGGCAAATATTTTTCCAATGTCTTGAGAAAATGCCCCCATTCTAAAAACTTTACAGACATAACTTAAGATTGACATCCAGTAAACAGTATGTTTTAATGGCAAAGATATTTTATGTCCTCTCTTCATTTTTTAATAAAATGTCCTAAGGAACGTTGTGACATTCTTATTCTAACATTATATTTTTAAAGGGTACTTCAATAACTTGAGAGTTTTTCTTGTGAATTTTCACTTTTTTCTGCACTTCAAAAAAAAAAGTAGGATTTCACTGGCTTCTTTTTGGTACCATCTGTGTTATCAGCGATGAAAATGTAGCATAAGCTTAAAACAATGCAAGAGAGAACTAAGCAAAATTCAGCTAAAACTGTCACAATGAAACTGCTAAATTTCACAGAGATCAAATTCCAGTACACTGAAAATGTTTTGGGGGCCTGCCTAGAATTTCTCACCTCATTATGTGTGAAAAACATAAATTGAGCACTGTTGTTTTGTTTTTGTTTTTGTTTTTTCAAAATTTTGTCCATGATGAGAACAGTTGGGGAACCAAGCTCTCCACAGCCCTTAGATCTGGTATGTGAAAGAGTGAGAAGAGTGATTGAAGGCTGCACCTTTTACAGATTCTGGGCACTTGTTCAGGGATTGTTTTTGAATCTTCAAGGGGCTTATGAAATAATTAATTCATTCCCACATTTCCACTTCTTTCCAGAACACAAAACTAGCACTTCTCATTTAAAAAAAAAAAAAATTAAGGGGGCTGGCGAGTCAAAAATAACTGGTCAAATTTCATATTCCAAGACCAGAACTCATGTTTTCTGAGTCCAGCTATTTAACTCTAGACACCACTTTTCTCTAATAGTTCCCATCTTGAAATTTCAGTAATATCTCTCTGCTCGCCAGACATCTAGATGGGATTCAGCTCTACGTGCATATTAATACATTTCATTTATAAAGGTTGAAATCTCTGACTCATTGCCCATCAAGTTGAAGCACAAATTCAAGATTTTTAAGTACTTAATCTGTACCTTGTAATGAGATTTATATTACAAGTTGGAAAAAAAAGAAGTGCACTTAAGATACAGTCCAAAATAAAACTACCAAGCCTAAGTGTGAATCTGAACTTCCAGAACATTTTTATTCCACACATTTTCCTCCAGCATCTATAAATGGAACATCTTTTATTATTCCCTAATCCTGTACCACAGGAATCTCCTGTCCTGTGTGGAGTATCAAATTTTACAGAATATCATCCAAAATTGCACATCTTTTCATAATAATGTGTAAGAGCATCTTGCATTTCCCATCATTTAACTCAAACATTTGTCCTTACTTAGGAGAATGATGGAGACCATTGACTGCACACCCACAGTTAATACCGTTGTTCATTTCCATGGCAACTTGCACTTTTCAGCTGCCAAAAAGTGAAATATGGTTCAAAAGTGAGTAATACAAAAGGTCATTTCATCTTCCAAAACCTAAAATATTTTTACACTGTACCTCCCAGTTACTCCCACCCTCAAAAGCAAAGGACTTTGCAGATTGAAATAAAGGGTAATTATAATGGAGTTATGAAGCTGGGAACTAAGGTCTTTTGTGTTAGTGAGTGTGTTATAATTAACTCTGGTAAATGATACCAAAATGAATATTTTAGTTTTCACTATTCCAGGCAAAAACCTGAAGGGAGAAATCAGTGTAATCATGCTTTCTTCTATAAGATAAAGGGGAGAGATAAATCTCTGTTATTTCTCTAAAGTACAGTTCTAATATATTTTGTTTAAAAAAACTGACAAGGAGGAGCTATCTAAATGATATTACTTGTGCAGAAATAGTAACTTCCCACCGATGAGGTTAATGTTGATAGATAATATCCTATGGATATTTCAGAAGATGCTGTGTGGATCCATTGTCTGCTTTCTAACCTAAAGGAGAATAGCTGGGCTTCACAAAGTGGATGAAATACTTTGAGTTTGTAACTTTTCTCTAAAGAAAATCAATCTGCTTTAATCAACTGAAGAACAGGAAGAGAGAAGGGATGGAAGAAGACACACATTTATTGCCAACAGGGCAACAATGAGAATTGAAAATTTATTCCGTAATAAATAGCATACTGGAATTTGCGTACAGGTGCACAAGGAATTATTGTCCTCACTGAGCTTATACTATATGAAAGGAAGCACAAAACCAAGCCCAGAGAACATTTCCAGTGAATTCTATCAGGGTGAGTAGGGCCCCTTTTCCAAAGACGGTTAATCAACTCTTCCTATATCAGTTGGGATTCTTAGGTGAAAGGGTATTGGCAAAACCTGGAATTCTGAGGATGAGGACAAGTTAGGAGCTACAATATTTAACTTTTATTTCAATGTCCATTAGTAGAATCCAATGTTGAGCCCAGAAATCTAAATAGAGATAGCATGTCACTGTTTTGCTTATTCTAAAATTATGCATGTAATATAGAGTATGCTTTTAATCAGAAACATTCTTCTTCTTGTTATTATACATAACTGGACCCTCACATGTTAGGGGAGAAGCAAGGAGTGCATACAATTGTACTTACTGCCAAATTTCCAATGTCTCAGTTACATTCTGTTCAAGCAGTAGCTGGCATTTTGGAATTCTTCCTTCCCTAAAGTCTTTTTGTGCAGGGAACAATGATCATTGAAATATGCAATATGGTACTTTTCTCTTCAGGCACATAGACTGAGTTCAAGGTCATTTTTCCAAATGTACCTCAGTAAAAGTTGACTGATGGAGAACTACTCAAAGTAAGGAGACACTGCCTTGATCTTTTTGGTTTGAACTTTATGTACAGCCTGTAGACATGTGTTCAAATCCCATACTTATCCAACTGATAGTTTGATAGACCTCTCCATTCAATTCTATCTACAGTTTTAAGAAGAAATTCTCTTTATCTTTGGAAGAAAGAGTACCTAAGCCGCTCCGTAGCAGTGGACATAGGACTCTGCTCTTTGCTATACTGGTGTTTGAATTTGAATGACCAATCACTTGAGGGTCCCTCCGACATAATCCAGTCACCACATTCCCATTTTACCCACAGTGGTTTCATGACAAGTTGTCAGATATACTCAGCACCTCTTACTTCATCTTGTGATTCAGCAATGCTATCTAGAAGGAAATGGGATTAGCAAGCACAGCCTTTGAATCCATGCTGACTTTTAGTGTCACTTGTTATGTTGACTGACTATTCTAGAATACTAGTAGGGACAAACTGTGGGATTGTCATTTATAGATTTTAAAATACATCCTTTTTTGTTACTAAAACGGGACAATCTCCCACCCATAATCTTATAACTTCTTATTTTCTTAGAGATGATTGATGGTAACATTGAGAGCACTTCTACAAATACTTTTGACCTCGGAAATAATGGTTTATTTCTACAACCAGATCAGATGAAGCATGATGTAGGAATGCAGAAGAATTTCATCCCTAAAGTGGTGCTGCTGGAAGACCTGTAATACATGCTGTGTGACAAGGCCTTCCCTCAAGCCTATCCAATGAGTTTATGACCTAAAATCTACTTCAGGAAACATAGCCTTCATTGCTCTTCCTCTAAATTCATCTCTCTATCATCTTCTCTCCTCAAGGTCTATGGAGAGATGGTTCTAATGGAATGTATTAGGAGACCCATTAGGATGCATGCCACATAACACTAAGATTAAATTTCAGACATAGGGACAGAATTGTTCCCAGGTGTATGACAATATCTGGTTGAATATGTTAACATGGTTGATTATGTTAACATGACTTAAGGAAAAAAATATGACACATAAAAGTGGGAGTAAGCTGGTGAGCCCCAAATGAGAAAAGGCAGAGTAACAAATGAGCATTAAGGTCACTCATGTGAAACTGCCCAGGGCATAGAAAGACTTCACCACTTGGACTTCATCACCATGTTTCCTTTGGTATTATCATCCATATAGATTCTGTTAAGAAAACTTAACACCAACTTGACCTTGTTTTTGTCTCCTGATCATGAAGAATACTGATGATTTTGCTTTCCAGGTAGTAATTCTCTACCAAGAAAAGATCTTTTCCATATCTTCTAGTATGAGCCACTTCACCAAATCAAGTTCTCAATACTGAGAACTTAACATCTATCATCCATGGTTCTAAGTGTTTTTTGTTTGCTTGCTTGTTTGTTTTGAGGTAAGCACAATGATGTTTTATTATCTCTAAACTCTTAAGTTGGCTTAAGTGTACTATTTTTCAGAAAAGCCTCAAAATGTTATGCCTTATTATTTCAATCTACTCTTCTAAATACATGCTTCAAATGGATTATATAAAGTATATTTAAAGTTATCTAACAATGATTAGATTTTTTCTTTTTTTTTGCTGGTACTTATTTATTTTACATATCCATGTATCCATTCTTTTTCAAATACTTTTCTCATTTAGGTTGTTACATAGTATTGAGCAGAGTTCCCTGTGCTATATAGTAGTTCCTTGTTGGTTATCCATTTTAAGCATAGCAGTGTGCACATCTCAATCCCCAACTCCCTAATTATTCCCTCCACCCTTGCCCCCTGGTAACCACAAGTTAGTCTGTAAGTCTGTTTCTGTATGAACTTGTTTAATCGTTGCAATAATCCTATGAAGTACTGGGAGCTACAACTCTTCCCCTCTTTCTGCTAATCTTTTGAAAATGCACACACCATTCTTTTAAGCAGGAGGTTCTGTCTTTTCTTTGTGACCTCCTTGATCTCTGCTTGTCCAGTCTTCCTGATTCCCAGGTGGGCCAGTCCAACCCTTCAACAAGAGAGAACTAGAGAATCTATTCGGTTCACTACTGCTGTTGTTTCTGAACACATGCAGTCTAACAGATCTTTTTCTGTGACTGCTTTAGGCCTCAGGCTAAACTAGTTCATATTCATATTTACAGTTGTTTTCCTGTGAGCATGATAGAATGCCAGGAGTTCTGAGTCCTGAGGAGCTCTAGTCTAACCCACACATGGTGCTAGATCTGCCCTCTCTCTCAACACATATATACCTGGATTATGCTTAGGTCACTGGATTAAAGTTTTCCTTTGGAACCATCAATGTCTTATCCTCACTGCTTTAATCTTAGCCACCTTAGTTCTTTCCAATGAAACTGAAAGTGTTACTTGCTCAGTCATGTCCAGCTCTCTACGATCCCACTATAGCCCACCACGCTCCTCTGCCCATCCATGGAATTCTCCAGGGAAGAATACTGGAGTGGGTAGCCATTCCCTTCTCCAGGAGATCTTCCCAACCCAGGGATCAAGTCCAGGTCTCCCACATTGCAGGCAGATTCTTTACCATCTGAGCCACCAGAGAAGCCCAATGGGTTTCCCTAATTTTTAACTTCAGAGACTAAAAAAACTGAGGTCTCAGTCTCTTATTTTATAGAAGGTTCTTGGACCCATGTTGCAAATTTGTTTTTCCTTTCTCATATTAGCGAATGAAGTGGCATTGTGTGGGATATACCTTTGTCAGGATACAAAGGATTCAATTATACTTCATTCCAAGTAGAATGGACAAAATAAGACCTATACATAACCAGAAGGCCACATAGCATCACTTCTATGAAAAAGATAGATGATTTGCTAAGTCCTTCTTAATCGAAAATGCCTGGAGTTACTTATGAATTTTTATGTAAATTTGTGTATATCACCCTTATGGACACTTGTTATATTTAATTAGTATACATGTTTCAATTTTCCCCTAAGAAATGGATCCACTTTTTGTGCACTAGTATGACTGACATAGACCAAAGTTAAAGACCAAAGCTAGAATCAAATTGAATTGAGTAGAACATGTATACTTTAATTACACTTAGCTACCCTCTAGAATGTTCTAGGCTCTCTTCCTTCAAGCTTCTACACATGCTGCTCACTTTGTCTATGTCTCTCTTCCAAAGGGCAGAGTCTGTAGGTCTGGTTTCCTGCCACTCATAATGAGGATTTCGGGAGGATAATACTTCCTTCCTGGAGGAGGGGAACATGCATTTCTTTTCGGCAGTTGGATCCCTCCTGCCTGGCATGTTATCTGGTACATGTGACAAATAAATGATGTTGAATTAATTAATAATCTGCAAGCTGGAAACCAGATCTCAGCTGTATCTACCCCAAGTCACACACTCTCATTTTCCTCAAAACCAACTCTCCCTCCACACTCCTCTATCAAGAGATCCAATATTCTCCTTGTTACTCTGAACCAAAATCTTCTAATCCCCTTTGGCATATCCCCTCCCCTTCACCTCCTACTCTAGTTACTTTAAAACACCCAATTCTTTCTTTACAATGAATGTCATTTCTATTCTGCCTTACTCCATTTTGACTATGCCTTTATGCCCACATGATCTAATTTATGAATAACTGCAGTTGTCTCTGAAATGGTCACCCAGGTTTCAGATACCATCAACATTCCATATGATGGTAAATGTCACCGCTAGACTAATTTTCCTAAAATACCACCTTCATAATATCACTTATTTGTCTACTAAATCAGGGGGAAAAAAGTCTAACTCTTAAGAAACTTCATAATTCAGTTCAGTTCAATCGCTCAGTCGTGTCCGACTCTTTGCGACTCCAAGGACTGCAACTCGCCAGGCCTCCCTGTCCATCACCAACTCCCGGAGTTTACCTGAACTCATGTGCATTGAGTCAGTGATGCCATCCAACCATCTCATCCTTCTCCTCCATTCATAATTGGACCTGTGCTAAGTTTGCAAACTACCTTTCCATTTACAACCTCTGTTCTCATCAAAGAAATTTCCTCATTGTCCCAGTAGACATTCAGTCTCACTTTCCCATATTGCAATTTGGGGTTATCTACTACACATTTAACCTATATTGTAATGTGTATATATATATAATGGTTACTCCATTTTGCTATATAATGCGTACCTGCATGCTCAGTCATTTCAGTCCTGGTCACCATTGTGACCCAGTGGTCTGTAGCCTGCCAGGCTCCTCTATCCATGAGATTCTCCAGGCAAGAATACTGGAGTGGATTGCCATGCCTCCCTCCAGAGAATCTTTTCTACCAAGGGTCAGAACTGCATCTCCTTCAGTGCAGGAAGATTCTTTGCCACTGAACCACTGGGAAGCCCAAGTATATATCATACATACCACATTATCTAAGGTTAAACTCAAGTGCTAATGCCTGTATGAAGATATCTGTCACTAAACCATATGAACCTATTGATTATCTCAGCACCCTTATCAAAAAATATCATTTTCTACAGCAATTTCTCTGCATTTCATTATAGATTATCTTTTTATGTTTTTCTAATTACTTCATGTGACATAGCCACTGCTTCTTGATATCAGTGAGCATCTTTAATCACTAGCAAAATACTGCACATAGTAGGTGTTCCACAGATTCTTGGAAATGTATTAGTCAACTCAGTAAATATTTATTGAATAACCACTATATATCAGGCACTAAGAATACAGCAGAAAAGAAAAGGTATCTACCATTGCACTCTAATAGAAGATATTGAAAACAAAAAATGAAACAAAATTAAAAAAAAATTAAAAAAGCAAAGTTAAACAAAAAAAGAATTTAAGTTTCAGTGTGTGGATTAAATCACTCTTCCTTACAAGTACAAATAGAAGACTTTTCAATTCATGTGGTGTATTTGAAAAATCTTACCTCCTTTTACTGCTATCTACAAAACCAACCCCTACTTTCACTACTTTTTAGGCAAAGATTAGTCCTTATTTGTGCAAGAAAACTTTCATGAGACTTAGCATTTTCAAACCAGAATGAAACTGAAATATTATATTTAAGAATTAATTATAATTGAATATATGCCAAAAGTACATAAAGAAAAAAAGCTCTGGCATGCTACTCTGCCAGAATAGAAATAGATTTTGGACTCACTTCAGTTTCGAGTAAATTAATGTCCAAAAGCACATGAGAGCAAATGTGCACATGCTTGTAATCTCAGCAAAGAGGCCAGGGAGCACACGAGCCCTAGAATTTCATCTTTCCCTCTCCTCCCCTTGCCCATGGTCTCCATATAATGTTTATGAATTAAGAGTGTGCAGCTTTATTGTTTTTATTTCATGATAAGGAACATATTTTACCCTTTTTCTATATAGTGGAAAGGAGGCATAATGTGTTTAGTTGATTTGCCTCCATAAGAGGCCCTGTAGAGTGAAATTCATTGACCTATTGATGTTTACCAGAAGAATCATAGTTTTGTGTGTGTGTGTGTGTGTGTGTGTGTGTGTGTGTGTGTGTGTGTGTATCTTGTTGTCATTGTTCAGTCACTAAGTCTTGTCTGGATCTTTGCGACCCTGTAGAACTGTAGACCGCTAGGCTCTGTCCATGGGATTTCCCAGCAAGAATATTGGAGTGGGTTTCAATTTCCTTCTCCAGGGGCTCTTCCCAACCCAGGGATTGAACCCACATTTCCTGCATTACAGGTAGATTCTTTACCACTGAGACACTATGGAAGCCCTATATATACTATATGTCTGTATCTATATGTGTGTGTATTTTTTAATCATATCTTTTTAGGTCATAACTACATGTCAGGCATTGTCTCAGCTCTGAGGATGCTGACATCAGATGTTACAATTCCTGCTCAGGAAGAGTTCACAGTCTAGTGAGGAGAACAAAACCCACAAATGATTCGCTGTGGTGTTGGCTGAGATGTGCCATACTATAAATATAAATACCTTCACATTCAAAAAACCTAAGATCTGAAAGAAATCTCAGCATCACTGACTCCAAATCAAGTGAGAGAAAGGGGGTCCACATATCCCATTGGTTCCTCAAAGGCAGATGGAACCCAGGTCTCCTAAGACCAGGAAGATCTTAGTCTGGTTCTTTTTTCTCATCTTGCCATTTGCCAGAAGGTCGATTTGTTTTCTAAGACCAGCTGGTTTGGAGAATCAACAAATTAGTTAAATGTATAAAAGAAGCTTTAAAATATATTAAAAGAGTAACACAAATTAGTTAATATATCGCAAAGCATGATAAATATTGTCATTTGATATGTGAGATACATTACACTATCTATTATTCCTGTCTAATTTCCTGATTCCTTCCACTGTTGTGGGTTATGCAATTTATTAAATTAACTTCAGGGTTTAGTTCATACTGAACCATCGCCAAATTCTGTGACAGAAGGAAAGATATAGGAGTAGCTGTATATAAAATTACTGTTGGATAAAACAAATGATTCTTCTTCCTGGTCATAAAAAAATACACACTCTTCTGGTGAATTGTCTCATTCAAAAAATGAGATTCTTATCATATGAATTTTATTTTCTCTATTCCTATATATACATGTTAAAAAGTGTTTTTTTTTTTGTTTCCTTTTAAAATTGTCTGCATTGTCCAAAATCTTGTTTGAATGCTAGTAATTCTGATATAAATGCATATGCATATTGTATGTGTTTTCAAGATCCTACTTTGTAGTTCTATAGGACTTTGTGTTATGCTTATGGGAAATTTAGGACTAAATTGGACCATTTTTATAATATTGTATTATTGCATTAGATTTATTAAAGCAATTTTGCTAATGCTCCTTTTCAGAAAACACTGATACTTTCTGATACTGTCTATACTTACCTTTAAGTGAAGACTATTTTAAGATGATTGTTTCAGATTTTAGCTATGCAGCTTCTTATGTATTTTTAAAGTATATATATGCAACACTTCAAAAGAGCCACACAAAGATAAATGGATGTGCAATAGCACTCATATCAGAAAGAAGAAAAAAAAAATTTTAAAGCAAACGAGGAATGTCACTTATTCAGGAAACACAAAATATTTCTTATCCAAATAGAGATTTTTATATTTACAAAGAAATGACACCTTAAAAGATACTGGTGTTTCAAAAAATGTTTTTTAAGAAACTAAAGTAAAACTTCAGAAACTAATTTAATATCCTATTCATTTAAATCAAGTATCTTCTCTTTCTCTGAAATATCTAGATAACTGGGATAATTAAAATTACCTGAGGAGTTGCTTCGATCTTCCACCTCAGTATTCTATTTTACTTCACAGATTACGTAGTCTTCCCCTCCGCAATAAAATTATTTCCCTCTGTCACTCCTTCTGCGTCACTGTCAGCTCCCTGTGGAATTATAAGATTAAAGGTGTCTAGGATGTGCTAGAAGATTCCAGGTTTTAAATCAATCTGATTTCCAGATGATTTCCTGTCTTAATCAGGCAATTACCATAGCAAATCTTGAATTCTGTTTTCCTAAGCAATGGAATAATGGAGTCTTGAATCACTTCCATGGTAATTTCTACATGTCACCTTTATAGTGTTTCAGTAAACAGAAGTTTCCTTAAACACTGTCAGTGAGAGTATTGGTAAAATTTATTTTTTTTAACTCATCAATTCTAAGTTAAAATGCTTCCATTTATAAAACCCTGAAAACACTTGCTCCCAATCTCTGTTTTCTGTTCACTGGGACAAAACAGCAGTCGTTTGAAAGCCACAGGCACCTCTAACTAAATCAACCTTATGATTAGAAGTCTATTCTTCAGAAAGTGATATTTGAAGAGTAACAAAGATCAGTTTATCCGACCTGCATAAAACTGTTCAAGTATACTCTATTTATCATATTAAAAATGCATCATTAAAATTTAAAAGCAGGTGCAGTTGCTCAATAAGCTAATGGTATAGTCTGAAGACTCCAGTCAAGATTGTGTTGTTGAATTCCCAGTTGGCTAAAGGGGAGCGAGGAGGAAGGAGGGGATGTGAATGACCTTGCACCAAGGTGGTGAGGCCCTCAGAGACTCCGCTGTGGGCTGGGGTTGAGCTCCACTCCGAGGATCTTTACAGCACTGCATCCTGACGGCTGAAAATAAAAGTGTCCTAAACACATAAGCTTGAAAATCGCTTCACCTTACAGCTGAAACCTCTGTCTCTACGGGCGTGTGAATGTGAGCACATATTTGTATTTATGGGGAGAATTTATGGGCTGCTTGCCTGTGTGCACCAATGATTCCAGGCTCATCAGAGAACATGTTGTAGAAAACAGCATGAAGAAATTTAACAAGAAAAAAAGAAAACGGATGGAAGAAAACTTAACCTTAGTGAGAATCGTGTCAATCTATAAACTAGTAAATGATCACCTTTATTACAGGTTGGCTTATTCACCTCACATCATCTTGAAAAGAGCTAGACAAGGTTCCTGAAATCTATTAATTAGTTTCCTCTAGCAAATATTAACTCAGCGAAATCCTATTCTTTCATTAAATATGTTTAGAATTTGAAATTGAAATATCTACATCTGTATACCTAGTCCCTGAATAGATAAACCCAACTTACAAAATCATTCTTTAATATAATTTAATAGCAAACTTTCTAGATTGTTCCCTATAATTGTTTAAAACATATTGTGCACATCTAAATTAACTATAGTTAGTGTGTCTACTCACTGGCAATGAGAACAATGCAAAATAATGATAAATGTAATTTTCACCTAAAATCTTCTACAGGGGAGATGACCACAGAGTAAAAATTAAAACAGGAGAGATAAAAGAAAATTAGTCAGCAATTGCCTTTTTACTCCTTAAGTGGTAGTTGTAACATAAAATAGCTGATATATCTGTATGAAGTCTTTGGGATGGCATTTTCCTTAACAAACATTTTAAATATTTTATGAGCAAGATGCTCTGTTCTCACATTTCTAATAAAATCCCATGGTATATATGTCCAATCTACGAAATAGAAAGAAATAGATCTACTTTCTATTTTTTTTGTAGTATTAGAACTGCTTTGGCCCTCTATGATGTTCCTCAATTATTAAAAATAAGGAAACCATATCAAAATATTTACTAAATTTCTGTTTAGCCAAACTGTCAGAAATATTATTTTTTTAACTTTTTGATAAATTAATCTATGTTTAGAATCCACAATACTAGGGTAGTTTTCAGGGGCAAAAAGTTTAACAGTCTATAATTCTTAAACTTATTATTTAAAGGAAGAATCTGTTTTTCCAGGTAAACCTAACACTGTTTCCTGAATTTGTTGTTTTAGTTTTCACTGGTTTAATAACTGCTTCTCTTCCTTAACATCCATTATATTTCCTTAATCTTTTCACATTCTTCTTCTGGTTATTCTCTGTAAGTAATTATTTATTTGTCTTTATAAGCTGATCAATAACCAACTGTGAGATAATTTACAGGTCTTGTGAAATATCTATCCATGTGTATACTCTTTAATGTAATAGACTTCTGAGATGTGCAGCTTGAAAGATAATATTCAGCAGATACATTTTACATTAAAAATTAGCATTTCTGGTTTTCTGGCACTAAATATTCCAACTTCAACCATAACAGCATTTCCTCTTGCACCAGCTTTGAATCCATCTATACCTGCATTGAAATAGCAGAATATTCCCCTAAAAAATCATATAGATTTTATGAAATATGCAGGGTTTTTTTTTTAAAGAAGCAACATACTGCCAGATATAAAAAGTTACAGAGAGACTGTTTGGTTCTAAAGAGATATTTTTGTTGGTTATTATACCTTGTCGTTTGCTTGCATGCAGGAGACCTGGGTTCAGTCCCTGGGTTGGCAAGATCCCCTGAAGTAGGAAATGGTAACCCACTCCAGTAGTCTCTCTTAGGGAATTCTATGGACAGAGGAGCCTGGCAGGCTACAGTCCATGGGGTTGCAAAGCATCAGATACGACTCAGTGACTAATGCTTTCAATAGAAATTAAGTTCTCAAAGACTCATAAAATTGATGACTACTAATTGCACCCACTTGGGCAGATTATTTAGCCATGAAAAAGCAAGATTTTCACAAAGGGGGACGGGCTGAATGAACTAAATCTCATGCATTCACTTTGTGCTCTTGGTTAATAAATTCTGATTTAGCGTTTTCATTTATTTGTCAGAAGATTCCTTTGATCATATGTAATCTCAACAGGTAGAAGAGCTGGAAATTCTCAGCTGAGATTTTGAAGTAAAAATTTAAAGGGTCTATTTACAGAGATATGGGCAAAGTTAAGAAAAATCTACAATGACTTCTTCAGGTCTCCAAGATTAAAAACAGTGGGAATTCAGAAAGCCATTCATTTTACCACTAGACTTGAAGGAGCAAGAAAAAAATGATATAATCAGATATACGGTTAGAATGGTAGCTACCAGGATATGAGGAGCGAATGTCTCCCAATAGGAACTTCCTCTTCTGCCCATCACCTCCTGCCTGGACTTCCCACTGGCTGGACCCCAGGGAAGCCAGGAAGAAGGGAGCCCAGGTGATGTGGTCCACGGGGGTCAGGCTTCAAGGGCAGGACAGCTAAAAGCAGAGAATGGGGGGGTGGAGGGGAGTTGGCAACTGAGAATAGCCAGAATGGTGGTGAAGATAGGATATGAGTAATGATATCACAGATTAATCAGATAGTTGGCTATGTAAATAAATATCAGGTCAGAGATCATGCTAGAAGAGAGTAATGCAAAACAGGCGGGGATTCATTTCCATTGATTGAATCCATGTTAGTTTTACAGTGGATACAGTGGATCAGAGCAGAATTCAGGCACACTGATTTGAGTTCTGTTAACAGGCACAGCAGGTAACTGAGCTGCAGTGTACTATCATAAGGGCTGAATCACAAGTAACCAAATTTAAGAATAAAAAATAATGTGGGCCAATCTAAAAGCCTATACTCTGAACCCTTTAAAAATTACATCATTATCCTTTCACTCAAAACTATCTAAGGCATTTCTACATGCCAAATACTGTGCTAGATTCTCACAATGCCTAAAATATAAAGATACCCATAGACTGAGGAGGTGGAGGATGCTTTGGGAGCACACGGCAACGACACTGACTCTCCAGGTATCAGAGATGTCATCTGCCAGGAAGTGAGAAGTGGAAATGCAAGAGATGATTAGAGATTATTCAGCTAAAGAAGGAGGGAAAGACTTCCAGGAAGAAGTATCTGTGAAGGGCCAGAGATGAGAGACACAAGGGTATGGTCAGAAAACTGAAAAAGTCCAGTTGGAAGGAATATCAGGCATTCATAATAAGTGAGCACATATTTTCTTGAGCCCTTAATGTATGCCAGGCACTTCTGATTTGTCCCACTTGATTTTGAACACAATACTATGAGGAAGTACTACTGTCTGCATGTTGCAGTGGAAGAAATGGAAGAATTGAGAGCTTGAGTCACGCCTGTAGTAATAATCCTAGAAGTGATACAATCAATTTTGAAGATTAGAAAGATTCCTCTAACAGCAAGAGAGGCAGGGTAGCTGAGAAGTATAAGATGGATTGTTGGATTGTCACTAGGTCATGCCCGACTCTTTGTAACCTCATGGACTGCAGCAAACCAGGCTCCTCTGTCCATGAGATTTCCCAGGCAAAAATACCAGAGTGGGTTGCATTTCCTTCTCCCAGGGTCCTTCCTGACCCAGGGATCAAGTCTGCATCTCCTATATTTGCAGGGGCATTCTTTACCACAGAGCAACCAGGTAAGCCTGTAAGATGGATGCTGGGAGACAAATTGGGAGATAACTGCACTAGAGCAAATGACATTTGATGAGGACTTAAGCTAAGGTGATGTGGCTTGTGCAATGTAGGGGAAAAAAAGGAAATGTGGTAGACAGACACAGATAGAATGGAAGGATGTGGTCATGTGAGAAAAGCAGGATGTGGAAAATGAAAGCTCTAGGGAGAGCCTGAGTCTCTGGCTTAGTAACTGAGAACAGAGCAATATCATTAACCAACATAAAAACATAAATAAGGAAGAAGTTTGTAAGGAAAGAAAGCTGGGTCCCTTCAGAACATGACAAAGGATGCTGGTGGGACATCAAGTTTGAAATATATAGGAACAGAGGGTAAATGGAGAAATAAACAGTAGGAAAGCCAGACTGAGCCTCAGCAGGGGACTTACCTGCATAAGTGAGGCTCTTGTTTGATGAGAGGAGAGAAAATCATCGGAGGAACAGGTATCACATCTCAGAAGAATCGTGTTGGAAGCCTGGAGAACAGCAGGGTTGAAGGAATAGGATGAAGAAACAAGATGAAAGCAGGACAGAAAAATGACCTCAGAGACAGGAGGAATTATTCTTACTGATGCTAACTAAGCAAGAACAGAATTTCAAATAAAGATGGAGAGACATCATTATGCATCCTATGGGCTCAGAAGAGTCGTTGAGGTTTGGGGATTTGGAAGTCACAGATAAACTTCCACATCCTATCCAGGCCAGATTTTTTCCAATGTGAGGAAACATCCTTTCTGCTTACTTGTGAAAACAAATCCCGAAGTCATAGGCAAGTTTCGAGGATCTCCTGAATTTGGTCCTATACCTCAGAGCAGCAAGAGACACCACGGTTAAGGGACATTTATAAAACCTAAGCAACCATGCTGTAGGCAAGGTGAGGTGGGGAAGTGGGGAAGTGGCTATGAACTTGGCAACAGCGGACTACATTCAACTGAAGGTAAATGATCAACTTTCAAATATCCTATGCCATGCAGGCATGCACGTGCCCAGATTAAATTATAGTGCAAACCTGGGGAGGAGTTCAGAGATGTTGGTTGTCAATTGAAGCTGCCAGATCAATTCCTTAAGCTCCATTTCTTCACTCAAAATACTGCCAAATAACTAGCTTTAAAAGAATTTCCCCCACTCAGGGGCTTTCCTGGTGGCTTAGTGGTGAAGAACCCACCTGCCAACGTAGGAGACACAGGTTTGATCTCCAATCTGGGAAGATCCCACATGGCGCTGAGCATGTGTTACACCGTTAGTGAACTTGTGCTCAGGAGACTGGGAGCCACGACTACCGAGCCCATGTGCCACAGCTACTGAAGCCCTCGCAGCTCTAGGGTGCAGCTCCGCGGCAGGAGAAGCCACTGCGATGGGAAGTCTGCGCATGGCAACTAGAGAGAGCCCCTGCTAGCCACAGCTAGAGAAAGCCCGTACGTAGCAACGAAGACCCAGCACAGCCATAAATAAATATTTAAATAAAATTATTCCAAAAAAAGATTTCCCTCACTCAAATGTAAGCAGTCACTATAAAAGAACCAGCATGGAATTATACAAAACTAATTCACTTAAAAAACACAAACAAAATTATTGCGTACCAGCCAATAAAATAAGCCAGCCAGCAAAAGGGCATTTGAAACAACCCTTCGTCTCTGTTTCAAAAATGTTAAACAGTCAGTACAGTGTAGTGGTTAATACATGGCCTTTCAGCCAGACCACGTGGGGGTTCAGTCCTAGGGTTGCAGGTTATTGGTTGGGAGACCTGGTACATTGCTTATTATTTCTGTTTCAATGTCTTCAATGGTAAAATGAATTAGATAGTAATACTACCTACCTTGTAGCTTTGAAAAGAAGAAAATGATTTAATAGAAGCAAAGTGCTTGGGGAGAGTATTTAGTAAATACTCAGTATGATATAAGTGTAAGCACTTAGTGTTATTCTTAGTCACTTTGGAATGAAAGCTCAAAGTAAAAATAAAGATTAAAGAAGAGATTATATGACAATAGAAAGAGATTGAAAGTGAAAAAGAAAGTAAATAGATCATTGCAGGAATTCTAAGCTCCAAGGCAAATACACAAGTATTGGAAATAGGTAGACCCTTTTGTCATTAGAACTTACCTAAAAGCATTGACTCAAACAGTAAAGAATCTGTCTGCAATGCCAGAGATTGGGTTCAATCCCTGGGCTGGGAAGACCTCCTGGAGAAGGGAATGGTTACCCACTCCAGTATTCTTGTCTGAAAAAATTCCATGGATGGAGGAGCCTGGCAGGCTGCAGTCCGCGGGGTCGCAAAGAATTGGACATGACTGAATGACTAACACTGTCATTAGAAATTATTTTCAAATATAAAATTATGAAATGTTTCAAACTTTTTAATGCAAAATGCATTTAAGGGTTTTTCTGTGTTATGTACACACAGTTGTGGAAAAAGCATATGCTTTAGATCTTTTTATGTTTCTCCAAAGCATTACAGTAAATGCACACTTTGAAGCTTTTCTTTTCGATGATAATAAGCTTTTTACCTGAACCTCCATCAGCAAAATGGAGGATGAGAAGAGCCAAGGCATAATCAATCAATGAAGACACTAAATCCTCATAATTTTAGGTCAAACTTCCTCTTTTTCATCAATGGTGGCTTATCAATGTGTCTAGTTTAACTTTTGAATATAAATTTAAGAAATGAATTCAATTAGTTCTCATATTAACATAATAAAGGACAGAAATGGTATGGACCTAACAAAAGCAGAAAATATTAAGAAAAGGTAGCAAAAATACACAGAAGAACTATATAAAAAAGATCTTAATGACCCAGATAACCACAATAGTGTGATCATGCACCTAGAGCCAGACATCCTGGAGTACAAAGTCAAGTGGGCCTTAGGAAGCATCACTACGAACAAAGCTAGTGGAGGTGATGGAATTTCAGCTGAGCTATTTCAAATCCTAAAGCTGATGCTGTTAAAGAGCTGTACTCTACATGCCAGCAAATTTGGAAAACTCAGCAGTGGCTTCATTCCAATCCCTAAGAAAGGCAATGCCAAGAATGCTCAAACTACAGCAGAATTGCACTCATCTCCCACTCTAGCAAAGCAATGCTCAAAATTCTCCAAGTCAGGCTTCAGCAGTACATGAACCAAGGACTTCCAGATGTTCAAGCTGGATTTAGAAAAAGGCAGTGAATCAGAGATCAAACTGCCAATATCCATTGGATCATCGAAAAAGCAAGCGAATTCCAGAAAAACATCTAATTTTGCTTTATTGATTATGCTAAAGCCTTTGGTTGTGTGGATCACAATAACTGTGGAAAATTCTTAAAGAAATGGGAATACCAGACCACCTTACCTTTCCTCTGATAAACCTGTATGCAGGTCAAGAAGCAACAGTTAGAACCGGACATGGAACAACAGACTGGTTCCAAATTAGGAAAAGGAGTACATCAAGGCTGTATATTGTTACACTGCTTATTTAACTTATATGCAGAGTACATCATGCGAAATATGGGGCTGGATGAAACACAAGCTGGAATAAAGATTGTTGGCAGAAATATCAATAACCTCAGATATGGCAGAAAGTGAAAAGGAACTAAAGAACCTCTTGATGAAAGTGAAAGAGGAAAGTGAAAAAGCTGGCTTAGAACTCAACATTTAAAAAAAGAAGATCATGGCATCTGGTCCCATCACTTCATGGCAAATAGACACAGAGACAATAAAAACAGTGACAGACTTCATTTTTCGGTCTCCAAAATCACTGCAGATGATGCCTGCAGCCATGAAATTAAAAAATGCTTGCTCCTTATAAGAAAAGCTATGACAAACCTAGACAACTTATTAAAAAGCAGCGACAGTACTTTGCCAACAAGGGTCCATATTTTTCTATAACCTTATATTGTTAGTCTTAGATTTGTGTCTGATTTTCACCAAGAATTTTTAAAGACTCCCCAGCTGGTTTCATTTCATTGTATGTGATGCTCTAGTTTTTAAGATTTCTTACTTAAAATGTGAATAATGGAAAACCAAATATAACAAAAATATCTTTGAGATAGATCATGATCATTATTTCCCAGTAATGTGACAAACTCTGGTTCTTTATGTATGTGTATCAGTGTGTATATAGCCGAAATTTTAAAAGCACTAGGATGTTGATATGATTTTTGTCAAAAATGTCTTTGAAAATTTTTGAAGAGATTTTTTAGCACCCCAATGAGAATTTACTTCTTTTCTATAAATCTTACTATTTCATAAATTGTTACTTTCTTTTCAATATAATTAAGAAAAGACAGGGGCACAAAATACATAAAACTCTGAACATTAAAGGAATGTTAACAGCACTGAGTGTAAATAATGTTTGTGTGTGTGATAAGTCACTTCAGTTTTCTGACTCTTTGCAATCCTGTGGATGGTAGCCCATCAGATTCGTCTGTCCATGGGATTCTCCAGACAAAAATATTGGAGTGGGTTGCCATGACCACCTCCAGGTGATCTTGCCAACCCAGGGATCAAACTCACGTCTCTTATGCCTACCTGTGTTGGCAGGTGGGTTCTTTATGTTTACAGGGTAAATATAAATTAGTTATAAGAGAAAAAAGGTTATATATTTAAATCGACTCAACCATCATTGAAGACTTTCTGGAGGAGGTGAGTTTTTTTGAACTGTATGAATAAAATACAGAGAAGACACTCTTGGATTCCTTTTTAGTTTCTAGCTGGCATATGAATCAATGTGAGTGGGTGAGATTACCCAAGCAGATTGTAAATTGAGGGCAAATTGAGAAGTGTGAATTGCAAAGCAAAATGGGTCAGTGAAACAATCCAGGGAAGAGTCATATTTTTTAAATGGATGGAAAGCCTGAAGAAACTAGGGGAATATCTAGAAAAATGGGGAAAAAAATTATGAGAAAGCAGTACATTGGAGGAAAAATACTAGGGCAAGAAGCATTTTGAGCAAAGAGAAAGTAGATGTTTGAAAAAGAGAAAGTGTTCAATCCATCAATGCTACAGGAAGTTCAAGGACAAAAATTCTCCCACCACTGGGTGATTTGAAGGACACTGGTGATCTTAACCAAAGGCAAGAGCAGTTGGTAGCGTTAGATACCATATTTCAGGGTGATCAGCATTGGCGATTACTGGTGAGTAAAGTGGGAAAATAGAGACAGCTATTATAGACTGTTCTCTCTAGAAATGTGGCTGTGAGTGGAAGGGGAAAACAGAATACCAAAATGGGCTACATAACCGTGGAGTAAACATACAGTCACAATAATTATAATGAAACATTATTTTGGCTATCTGCAAAATCTTTTCATCATTTAGGAAGTCCCTGAAAATGTATCATTTGCAAACAAACCCCTAGTCCTTGAGGCACACGGAGTCCTTCATGCCTCTAACACACTTCTCCCATGTCAGCACAGTTTTCTCAACCTTGATGGCACATGTTTTCTCTCCAATTTTTGCTGCTTTTGCTGTTGTTGCTGTGTGACATCACCAATTCCTTTTCTGTTAAATGTAAAACATAACTTAAGTCACCGGGGCTGCTTCCTCTTCTTTTTTTATGTGTATTGTCTTCACAATCTTTGTGTGTGCTATGCTTAGTCTCTGAGTGGTGCCCAATGGGTCTGACTCTCTGCGGCCCCATGGACTATAGCCACTAGGCTCCTCTGTCCATAGAATTTTCCAGGCAAGAATACTGGAATGGGTTACCATTTCCTACTCCAGGGGATCTTCCCAAACCAGGAATCTAACAGTTGTCTTTTGCATCTCCTGCATTGGAAGGCAGATTCTTTACCACAAGGGACCTTGTGGTAAAGAATCTGCCTGGGAAGCCCTCCATATCTTAAATTTCTGCTTTAACCACGTTTCTCTGAAGTGGGGAAAACACCACTCTAATCTTATAAGTATACACAAAGAGCTATACAGTCTACACAAAGTATATTTCCTTGAATGGAATTCAATTTCCTTGAATGGATATGATCAATTTTTAACCACAAAACCTGACCAAATCCCATCACACAAAAAAACTAACATTTACCCTATATTGTTCTGTCTCTACCACATGGACAGAGTAGCTATGATTTTTTTCCTGATACTAGTGTTATGTCATTTTTAACATCTTGTCTTCTCAGCATTTGAGCAGTAGATAGTTGAGTAAATAATAGAGCCACAAAATAGTCTGAGCAGCGCATACTGAATCAGTATTGATGGAGCAGAGAAACTTGGAAGAGCACATTAGAAGTAATCCCATGGCTTTCAGAGCACAGAATGAGAAGCAGATTGGAAATAGCTGGCTATAGATAGATTGAGAATGTGTATGCATTTCTTGGATTTTGTTTTTAAAAGTGTACCTTGAGAGTCTATTGCTTTGGGAGGATAATTGGGAAAGAGGAATTTTCTCAATAAATTTCTGTGTCATCTAGCACACTGTAGTGGATAAGCACTCAATACATGTTTTGAGACTAATTTATCTTATAAAACTCAAATAATATATTGATGGAATGAGCAAATTAACATACAGTAATTTAATATCCAGCCAATAAAGTGAAACCAAGTAAACTAAAGTTTACAAGTCCCAGACACTTCAGAAGAATTTTAGAATTACTGTTTGATAGGCCAAGACAATATTAGCTCATTCTCATTTAAATACTAAAATCAAACCTTGTTATTTTTTAATCGACATGAAATTAAATGTTTACATTTCAAAATTTGTTGTCATTGTTCACTAAAGAAAATTAACTGTTTCATTATTTATCATTAGTGGCCCATTTATATAATGTGACTGGTTGACATGTTTTGCTTTTCATCTTTGAAAAATTAACAATGAATTTGATTTCTTTGAAGCTTCAGGCTCTTATTTTTATATGCAAAGTTGTCCACAGATTCTATACTATGCTATTCTTTTTGAATAAAATCTGAAATGAACATTACTTAGCACTTTCCTCATAAAATCTTTTTATATTCTTATAAAATTCTTATCCAGATGATTTATTCTTTGCTGATTAAAGATGAAGAAGACCATAAGTTTATTAATTGTTAGATTTATATCTGCAACCTTAAAGCGAATGGATCAAATGTAAATCCCATGTTGTATGCAAATGTACAAGAAACTTATATAATCTAATAATTTATTAAGGAAACAATGGTATGTACTAAAAATTATTTTGCAACACACAAAACATAAAATTTGCATTGTAAACTAAGGTACTGTCACTTATGCATGAGAACATGTTTGTAGCCTCAAAGCCACTTTAATCCAACACATACACATAAAGAGCTTTATAGTATGGAGAAAGCATTGCAACTTCCTTGAATGGAAGTTATTAATTTTAAGCCACAAAACCAAACTAAATCTCATCACACACCACTTAAAAAAATCTAGAATCCCTAATGTTCAGCAAGTTTACTCTCTTGAGCCTTGAATTAAACATGTAGAATTCGTATCCTACATGGAGGTATTCATCCTCTGGCTTGGACAATGTGGTGGTTATTCTTGTATTATATTAATATCACTTGAGGGCCAATGTTCTCAAAATTTTACTTGCAATTCTCATACTTTTCTCTGTCTTGATATTAATTTCAGTTCCATTCACCTTCAAAGTAGAGACAGGTGATCATTTATTTATTTTAGATGATACCTAACTTATTTAGAGCAAGTAATTTCACACTTTATGAAAAGTAAATATTGTGATTATGAGACTTTTTGTAAAAGTCAACATCTATTATTAGGGACACTGATATAATGTTTTATAACTTTTTAGTCATCCAGCCAAAGGGTAGTTTGTTTTCATAGATTACTATGTTAACAATCATTTTTTAATTTTCCTATTATTAGTGTAGGTTTGTATTTAGAAGAGTTGGTGAACAAAATAATTATCTATCTTGGCTATAGAGCTCATCTTTCTAACTGTCCTACATAAAATCTTTAGGCAGAAAAAACAATCAAAGCTTTTTTAGAACAAATGAATTAATTGTAAAATTAATTGGGCCATGTTTCTACTTTTAAAAATCAAGTTACATTTTAGTCTGTGAAAGCCAACTGTCAGGCTGACTATACTAATGAAATTGGCTCCCTACATTTTAGAGAATCTTTTTCTGTATCTTATCAAGTATGATTAATACATATTATAAAGAAAAATTAAGAAAAATTACTAACAAAATAATGGTGCAATATTTTACATGATTTTCTAGAGATGAAAAAATCACTGATTTGCAAATGATACAATGCTTTCTGCATTAACTTTTAGATTAGAAGGCTCTATTTCCAGAAATTTCACATTAAGATTTTTCATTTCCTCAAATACTGAATCCATAGCAAAAGAAAGTATGCTTTGTACCCAAATAGGATGATATTTCACTCATCAGTTTTTTCGCTGATTTTTTTTTATCTTGTGTTAATATTTGCATCACAGCACCAAAGGAATTAAGTGAGACATTGAAGAATTCTGCAACACTGTAAGAAAAAAACTCATAGAAGTTTTTTTTTTTAAGAACAGAAATTCATTTTTGTACCTGTGGTTAAGTGAATATATCATAGTTGCTTTTTAGTGATCTTTGTAATGCTGAGAATTAGAAAGCTTACTTAGGTATGAGATGAAGGTTACAACACTAAAGAATCAGCTTGGTTATGAAGGAAAGAAGAAAGGGAATGAAAGGGGAAGGGAAGCAAGAGGGACTTATTTTTGCCAAAAAATTTTTAAAAAACTTTTTTCTTACATGGCTACCTATAGGGTTTTAACTGTCCTTTCTCAAACGCATGTTCACGTGAGTTCTGCAGGAGACATTCTCCAAGCAGCACCTTCATAACAACTTTCACCATCGCGTGACCTTTAACACTCCCACAGACCCAAACGTAGAAAATGAATAACTCACTATACTCACATAGTAAGAGTGCAACAATTCATAAATATTGAGAGAGTCGAGCTTTGTAATGGGAGTGTGGCTCTGAAATTGAGGTTGATCTGAGTAATGTTCTGGTGTCAGGACTTAATTACTGAATGACTGAATGCAGGTTGACCATCCCCACCAGTACTTTAGGAGGCATCTCTGTCTTCTCGGTTTAATTCTTGTTCTAGGAACAGTATAAAGCCTGTCTCTCAGTCACTATTTGTAAAATGTATTAATGTATAAACAGTACCCAGAAGTTGTCTTCCCAGTTAGAAAAACAACCAGTACCTTACCAGGTATAATGAAAACTTATGGTCAATGTTTCAGAATGGATGAACCAGAGATTTCTGAGGGAGAAGGACATTCCACAGTCAGTGGGACTGGACTGGCAGTTTGGCTGCTTTCTTAGGCAATTTAGAAGACTTCTTAGATGCTATCTTCATTTCTGTTTTATCTCTTACTTTTTCAGGTGTGCAAACCCAGGGAGCATGAGTCCTGGACTTGAGGAGTGGGGCAGAGGAAGAAAGGGGTAAATATGAGGATGCATTTCCAATCACCCTGACCAGAATTGCTTGATCTTTCAGGAATTTCTCTAAGAACAAGTAAACTATAAACCAGATCAGTTGTATCTAAAGGAAGAAATGGGGACAGCTTAATCCACTTGCTGCCACAAGTCAGAGGAATTTCCAAAGCTCATTCATGCTCTTCAACTTCCAAGTTTGGCTAGTAGCTCTGAGCCAGACAAGCAGTAATCTTCACTCTGATATTAACAAGTCAGCCCAATCTGTTTGCAAGAGTGTGCTTCCTGGGCTTTGGAAACCGTGTGTGAGGGGTTGAGTTGAGATGGTGTGGCAACTAGGCTGAGGCAGTCAGAATTACCGCACGGCGTACCAAGATACATACCCTGGCCCTCATCTGAATTTTTTATGAGACAGAAATCAAATTTGGGGGATTGTGCTGCTGAGAGTTAGGGTTAATTTGCTATTTCAACCCAGCTTAATTTATCCCAACTAATATAGAAATTGCACAAGGAGTGGACTGTTCCAATAACAATGAAATCAAAAGATGTGGCATTGGCTTAGCAATCAGAGCTAGGATTGTAAGGAAACATACTGAAATTTGGAAACATGGCAATTCACATTTTACAGAAATAAAATATTTAGTAAAACTATTGCTTGCTATCATTTGTGAAGAAGCATGCATGTTTAATGAACTTGTAGCATCAGAGAAAGTGTTGGAGGACAGAAGCGTGCTTTTTTGAGAAAATGATGGCATTTGGCATATTAGAAGAAGACATGTATTTCAGGAAAGAAATGAAAGATATTCTAGAGACTTCAAAAATTGAAAGACTTAAAATTTGAGTATGGTTGACTCCTTTGAGAACAGAAACGGAAGGCCTTTACATAATAAAGCCTGACTAAAATCTAGTTTGGTGACAAAGATCACACGAAAGAAATGGCCTTCACATCTACCGTTATAACCCCAGAACAACTTAAACTGACTCGGGAAAAGTCAGGTTAAGGTGTAAGTTTCACTCAGAAGCTGGAAAATCTCAGAGAAGCCTCCCTCAAATTGAGAGAGAAGTAAGGAGACAAGAAAAGAGAGAAAGAAAACAGATCTATGAAGTACTTAAAGAAGAAATATCTGTGGGTGTAGTTATTGGCTTGAGGAACTAATTGGAATCAATTTTTTGAGAGATTTATATTGTCAAATAAAGTCTAAGCGTGGACTGAGAAATTTTGTGACTGTTAAGAGATTTAGGTGATCCTCAAATCCACATTACTTGAGCAGGAATTTCCCTAAGAAATTTGTTACACTATCAGAGAGAACACATTCCCCAATACCATAACAGATGTGGTCTAAGAGGATAATAAAAATTTATATAGTTTATATAATAATAATGAAATTTATAAAAATAGTACCCCCAAGTGTACTCATGAATGGATGGATAGATGTGGTGTATAAAACATCCAATAAGTGCTGTGAAGATAGATTAAGAAGGATGAGAGGATGGGGCAATGGAAGGGTCAGGGGAGACCTATTTGAGATTACAGTTTTTCACTTTTAACACATGGTTGACACTGTAACACTAAGTTTAAAGCTAATTTATTTATTTTCTTTTATTTTTCATAGAGATTTTTCTTAGGTATCTCTACTTCTTTATTTTCTTAGCAGTGTCTGCCTCTAAAGTACTGATGACCTTGGTCTGTCCTTGGCTTGTCTCCTTTTCTACCTCTGCCCTCTCTGGGCAATTGCATACTTTTTTCACTCATTTGTTGGTTCATTCATTCATTGATTCATTCCACAAATATTTTTGAACTGCTGCTATATGCCAGGCAATGTGCTAGGCTCTAGATAAACCATAGTTGCTCTCAGTGTTAGAGTAGGAGATAAAGCCATTAAATAAATAACTACATGAGTAATTATTTAATTACCATTGAGACAAATGTTGCAAAGGAAACGTGCAGGCTGTTCTGAGAATGTGGCAAGGATAAGGTACTAGGGGAGCTTTTATAGACAGACTGGACAGTCCATGCAAAGACCCTGTGGCAGAGAGAAGCCACCTTTCATTCAGCAGCCCTTTGAAAACAAGGACAGAGCATGTTTCTAATTCCTTTTGTATCTGCAGCAGTGTCACAGCATTTGGAGCAGAGCAAACATACAACAAATTTTTCTTAAACAAATATCTTAAGTAATTAGCAATGAGGAAAAAATAAAGCCAGTGAGAAGGCAAATGGAATAATGGAGAAGTTAGCAAGGGTCACATACAATAAAATTTACATAACGCAACTCGCTAATGAGATTCTGTTCATTCTTTTGTTAGGGACATAATATTATTCAAAGATGAGTGTTAACTTTATGAGTCATCCATGTGCAGTTTAGAACTAAACTAATTCTCAAATTCAAATTCAATTCTCATGGCTTATAAAAGAAATTATTTTTTCTTGCTATCTGAAATGAATGTATGTTAAGAAGAAATACGAGCTGGGTTTACTTATGTAGTACTTCTAATATAAAGTTGGGATTTACAGCCTGCATTAATTATATAAGCCATAAAACAATGGGTCTGTGCTCTGGTTTGAAATTCACTTCCCCTTCATACCAGCATCATGGGTTTTTTGCTGTTGTTGTTTCTATTTTTCGTTAAAGCCATAGGAAGAAAGGATGAATTTGAGAGTCCTTAATTTTCCCAATCTGAGTCTTGTTTATCACTTTTCATAGTATAGTCAAATCCACATATATTCTTTTTCATATGTTACCAGAAGGATAATAGTAGTATATTTATGTCCTGTTTTATAGCTGACTGTTTTATGGGTTCAGATGGGTCATACGGTTGCCAAGGTAAATCAATATTGTAATTCTATCTTTTAAGTATCTTTGAGTTCTCTGCCATTTCCACTACCCCATCCTTTCAGACAACTGACTTTTACCTCCTAGACCTTTGGAAAATTCTCCTCACTCCTGTTCCCACAACTGGTTTTGTTGCTTCAGTAATGAGAGTGAGTCTCCTTTGCTACATACCTGAGAATGTCATTTCTCCTCTTAGAAATGTTCAGTGGAGCATGGGAACAAGTCAATCAGTATTGTAAAGTCAGGAAGAGGAGTCGATTGCAGTGAATTAGAAGAGGATATCATGGCAATAGAGGTAGTAAGATCGAACTGGCCATAAGTTTGTCCAGAAAGGAAAAAGAAACAATGCGAAGTTGAGGGAACGAAGAAATGAAGATTAAGATGGACTGATTATTAGAAGGTCTTAGAAATCTGAAGATGTGGAAGAGAAGGCACTATGAAGGTATTAGTCTCACACAAGAATGGATGATACGTTGAATAAGTATCTTCCTAAAGAGGAAAGACAGAAGAGATGAAAAGATATTTTTAAAAAATTGAAGAGGGCAAAATGAGGAAAAATATGTTGGATAACTTTCATCTTTTCATTTAATGAGGAGGCAAGTTCATCTATAGAAAAAAATGTATAAAAGTTATAAATGATCCCTGATATTTTATTATAGAGTCCCTAAAATCAAGCAGATAATAAAAGTTTAACACTTTATTTTAAAAACTGAAAAAAGTGTTTTGTTATTTTGCTGCTAGACCGAACGACTTCCTCAGACATCTTTCCAGTACAACTGAGTGACGATGAGCGCAAATGATGAATATAATACAATTGGAGGTGAATTACACACCTATGCTATTACCACAAACAATCACTTCAGAAGCCAAAGTTACAGTCAAAGATTCTTTGTGTCTAAATTGAAATTGTGCCCAAATAAAATGTGGGACACTGAAAAGGTCACTTAAAACAATATTTAATCATTATTCTAATAGTTAGCATGTTTTGAAATCTCACATTAGAATAAGTTATTTCCTTTGAAAAGATAAAATTATTAACATTTATGTGATGCAAAAAAACTGAACAACAAAGTCTGAATGGTGATGATGATAGATGCTAATACTATCATTTAAATTAGCATAAATCATTGGGAAAATCTGATTATAAAAAGACAAAGCAGTTTAGCACATGGTCATATTTCACATCATAAATGTGAAATATTATAATTCTATTGTCTATTCTTTTTATGAAAAGTTAGCTCCTTCAGGATGTCTTAATGAATAATAAAACTGACTTGATTTTTCCCACTGCAGTCAACTTTTCTGTCATGTTATTAATGATTAATAATGACTGCATGCTCAACCTTTTTTTCTTCTCCAGATAAAAGTAGTATTCTAACATAAGACTTTTTTTAGCTTTATAGGGGGGTAAAAAAGATACTCTGAACATACAGAGAGCTGAAATAAAAGAAAAATGTCAATCAATATCTCCAGTCTACTCAAAATAATTAACTTATAATACTTAGCCTTCAGTAAGTTATTTTATCATGTTCTAGAAGAGATGGCATATTTTTTTTTCATGTATTACATTATCTTCATTGGTATTTTTACATTATAATACAGTGGATTTGAACTTCGAGCTAGACTTTTTAAAAGAAGAAAAATGTAATACCAATTCAAGAATATCTTAGCTGAATAAAAAAGTGACAATCTCA
Source organism: Odocoileus virginianus (assembly GCF_023699985.2). Taxonomy (NCBI): domain Eukaryota; kingdom Metazoa; phylum Chordata; class Mammalia; order Artiodactyla; family Cervidae; genus Odocoileus; species Odocoileus virginianus. Next base: position 60,211,814 of record NC_069681.1, on the reverse strand, counting down.
TTTTTTTTAACAGTAAGAATTCATGCTTGTATAAATGTTTCTCTACACTCTTACAAGAACAGCATCCTCTGACAAAGGCCTAAAAATGCCTGTGAAAACCAAACATAATAACATTGTTATTCTGCTACTTATTAACAGAACAACGCTTCCTATAACAATTAGATATGAATATTGCAAACTGAATTTGATATTAAGCTGTCTTTGAAATGCCACTTTGCAGCAGGTTTTCAAATGCTTAAAGCACAGCAGGAGATTAACTCCGTCTTCAAATATTAAATCAAAACCTTTTTTTAACCTGATAAATCTTACTGAAAGCAAGGGCTTCTTTTCAAGAGAGAATTATTCAACTATCAGAAGAGAAAACTAAACCTCTCAACTATTGTTGGCACATGGTCCATTTCCACAATGAAATACAAAGTTAGAAAGATTAGATAAATGGATAAATAGATAACAAAACAGATAATAGATAGGAGGTAGATAGATGATAGGTGCAACAGTGATCATATTTCTGAATTGGTGTCAATGAACACACATTTTCATGTACTCTTTTATGACTGCAGCCCAATGTTTATTTTAAAAGGATAATTAAATATTTCATCACTTAGTTTTTGCTGTGTTTACATATTACTTCCCATCTGCATATGCTTGTTGAAGGTCTCAAATTTCTTTGTATTTGATAACTCTTCATAGTATGTACAAATTACCTCTATGCTCAGTATAAAGATACCTACAAAGTAATTTTCTACCTACAAACCTACCTTCCTTTCTATCCATCTATTTAATTAGCTAATTGCTACCTACCTACACATCTATCATAAATTACCCCTTCTTTGCAAAGTGGAAATTTCAGCCAAAGTGACAGTACTCAGTCCTCAAATTCATCACATGAACTCTTAAGAGTCAACCATCCATTGTGTCACACATATGTCAAAGGCTGTCTTAATGCTGACTGGCAGCCTGATGTGGGTAACGCCATTGCTCCACATTAATTAACTCTCTGTGGAGCTGGAATTCTCTTCCTAAACTACTCCTACAGAAAAACTACCTGGGAACTTGAAATAACTCTCACTTGTATGATAGAAAAATGCAATAACCAGCCAGAAGAAACTCATTGTCAAATATGTTTGAATATCTTATATGTCTAAATATCTTAACTAAAGAGTCATACCTAATGCCTTTGGGTTTAAGGAAAATTGCTAATATAACGTTCCTAACAACTAAATGACACTATTTTACTTTTTCTGCTTTTGCTAATCCTTACCTTTAATTTTTAAAATTTATTTTATTTATTCCTTTATTTTTAATTTTTTTTAATTAAAAGAAGTATAATTGATTTACAATGTTGGGTCAGTCTCAGGTATACAGCAAAGAGAATTAGTTGTGCTGTGGTTCTTTAGTCACTGAGTCATGTCTGCCTCTTTGTGACCCTGTGGACTGTGGCCCACCAGGCTCCTCCGACCACGGGATTTCCCAGACAAGAATACTGGAGTGGGTTGCCATTTCCTTCTCCAGCGGATCTTCCTGACCCAGGGATCAAACCCTCATCTCCTGCTTGGCAGGCAGATTCTTTACCATGAGCCACCTGGGAATCAGCTATATGTGTACATATATCCACTTTTCTTTTAGATTATTTTCCCATATAGGTTATTATGGAGTATTGAGTAGAGTTCCCTGTGCTATAGAGTAGGTCTTTATTCAGTTTAGTTCCGTTAAGTAGTTCAGTTGTGTTCAACTTTTTGCGACCCCATGAACTGCAGAGCACCAGGCTTCCTTGCTCATCACCAACCTTATTAGTTATCTATTTTATACACAATAGTGTGTATGTGTCAATCCCAATAACTCAATTTATCCTTCCTCCCCCCTTTCCTCTCTGATATCCATAAGTTGGTTTTCTACATCCGTGACTCTATTTCTGTTTTATTAAGTTCATCCATATAATTTTTTTAGATGGACATGAGTTTGGGTGGACTTCGGGAGTTGGTGATGGACAGGGAGGCCTGGCGCGCTGTGGTTCATGGGGTCACAAAGAGTCGGAAACAACTGAGCGGCTGAACTGAACTGAACATGTAAGTGATACCATATATTTTTTCTTTCTCTGACTTACTTCACTTAGTATGATAATCTCTGCTTACCTTTAATTTTTTGCTAGCAGAGAAATGCCCAAATGTGGGCCAACTGAAGAAATTATCTTTAAGTAGATGTTTATTTCCAAGAATTTATAATGAGATGATCACTTTTATTTCTTAAATCCAAACAGCTCGGTGATAGATAGTAGCAACTCACCCTTAACTCATCAAACAGAGAGAGGCAGATTCACTCTGTACACATGGTTATTTGCTTTCTCTATTTTATGAGCATTGCCACTCTCTTTAAAATTGAGTCTATAAATAATATATAAGTGGAAATCTATCAGATGCTGCTTGTTTACTTGTATAATACTAATAATTCAAGATTTATATCTTGTTTTTTAACTGAGAGGATCTGATTAAATCATAGACCTACTGAACATAATTTTTCAATTCTATAGATTTGGCTAAAAAATTAAAGTTATAGAGACAATAGATTTACTGGTTGAAATAAAATGCCATAGTAGAAATATGAAAGTGGTTTTAGAGAATAATAAATATGATTCCAAATCCTACGAAAGCCAATTACCAAACAGTGAATATCATGAGTCAGGTTCCTTAACCTTCAAAAGACACCAGTTTCCTTATCTCTAGAACTGGGGGACCAATCATATCTACCTCATGGGAAAGAGGTAAACATTATCAACTTTAAAAAAGCTGATAATTTTTTAATAGAATGTTGAATGGGTGTTTTTTTTTTTTTAACATGTCCTGTAAATGAGCATTCCTGCCCAAAGTTCAGATGGATAAGATACTCAAAAGTCTACTTTCTTAAATCCACTAATGCTCACTAAGGAAGAGATAGAGTGGATTCTTCCACCAGTATCACAACTTCTCTGTCTGTATAGGAACAGTCTACAGAAGAGAAATTAGTTGTATTCTGCATTATAAAATGTACAGTGTTTGAGGTGAGTAGCTTCTATTCACCCCTTCTTCTGGGAAAGAAATGTGGGGGTGAACTCCGTCTCCACCAAGTCACATTGAGAAGGATTTCAAGAAAATCACTCCTAGAAACCGGGATTTTCTATAGTCATGGAAGCTCTTTGGCTGAATACGCATTAAGCTGAAATACCTGCTGACCCACTCAGATTCTGAAATCACGAGAGGCCTTCTGCCGGCCCGCTCAGATTCTGAAGTCACGAGAGGCCTTCTGCCGACCCGCTCAGATTCTGAAGTCACGCGAGGCCTTCTGCAACTCCCTTGCTTTTTCTGTGATCCAACAGATGCTGGCAATTTGATCTCTCTAATCACTAAAGGCCTTGAGGCACTTTCTTGGTAGCTCAGATGATAATCTGCCTGCAATGCAGGAGACACTGGTTCTATCTCTGGGTCATGAAGATTCCATGGAGAGGGCATGGCAACCCACCCCAGTATTCTTGCCTGGAGAATTCCATAGACAGAGGAGCCTGGCAGGCTACAGTTCATAGTGGTGCAGAGTTGAATATGGCAACTTTCACTGTCAGAAGCCTTGGGAGAGTTGATGATGGGCCTCCAGTCTCCAAATTTAGAGACAGTAATAATCATGGGGCTAATATCTGCTTAGTGTCTGGATTTAAGAAAGATATTGGGTCATGAAGTGAGAAACAACTAATTTAGCAGGTAAGGAAAGAAGATACGATTGACCTCTATCCCATCTCAGTATTCCCAGAAAACAAAGAAAGAAAACATTATTCATGGTTTCTCTCCTTCCACCAATAAAAGCACAGAGGCCAGAGGAGGAGGGAGGGGTTGTAGGACTGCTTGGGAGATTTCATCCAGGCACAGAAACTGCCTTCCTGGGGTGTGTATGGGGAGCTCAGGACAAATAAAAATGTCTTCTGGCTGCCTCCTCTTCATAAACCCTTTAAAAAGTATGTTTATTTATTTGGTTGCACTGGGTCTTAATTGGGGTATGTGGGATCTTTTTTTTCACCATGCAAACTCTTGGTTGCAGTGTGCAAGATCTAGTTCCCTGAACAGAGATCAAACCTAGGCCCTCTACATTGAAAGCACAGAGCTTTAGCCACTGGAACAGCAGGGAAGTCCCTCTCCTCAGATCTTAACATCCGAGGTGGGAGGATTAAACTGAACAGCATCCCAGGGAACAATGGGCCACATTTGCAGAGACCAAACAAAGAAATGAAACACATTATAGTGTAAGTAAAGCCAGATTATTTAACAAAAATCATTTGAATCCATTTCAAAACTATAAGTGATAAGGACGGGAAATTGTGAGGAATGAATAGTGTGGGGAGACTAGTATTTGGGTTAGTTCAGCAAGAAAGTTCGAGACACTTTCAGTGCAAACTTCAAGACATCCATGTGGCAGACACATCCACCTTAAATGTGCATGTGTTGAGTGTATGTGATGTCACCATTCAGAGAGCTAACAATGACTAGTTCCTCAAGACCAAAACTAGACACTTTACATTTCATTGTTTCCATACTATTATTACTACTTTATGCTTGCTATTGTGAATCAGGCATTTTGCTAAGTGCTTTAGTTATAGAGTTTTACTTTTTTCACTGCCTTCATTTTAAAAGATGAAGTGAAAGTATTAGTTGCTCAGTCAGGCTAGTCTGTCCCTTGTGTTTCCCAGGCAAGAATACTGGAGTGGGTTGCCATTCCCTTCTCCAGGGGATCTTCCCGACTCAGGGGTTGAACCTGGGTCTCCAGAATTGCAGACAGATCCTTTACTGTCTGACACACCAGGGTACTTGATGAAGATAAGAACATTGTCCACAATTGCAGTTATTAAGAGTAGACTCAGAAACTAAACTCATGTAATTAAAAAAATCCATGTTCTTAGCCAAGGTGTGTCCTGCCTCACAATTTTTTTCTCTTAACCCTTAAATTTAACCCTCGTCAGAATCAGACCAGATTTAGTACTGATGACTGTCTCATCTTAGTTCATGTTATTCCTTCTACCTGAAATGTCATTTCCCCTTCTTCTGTACTGTGCAAATCTTAGCCATTACTCAAAGCTTATCTTAAGCCCCGTTGTTCTTTTAAGACTAGTTATAAAGCACATAAATTATATATAGAAAGTAGGATGTGGTATACACACGTACAAATATATTCAGAAAATATGTGAATATGACTGATTCTACAAAAATAAAACATTTTCAATTGTTTTCTTTCACATTAAGTTACATTTTCCCCGTCATCCTAAATCCTTTTCAGTCTTACTATTTTTTGCTATATAATTTTGAAATTTCTGATGTTCACTAATAGGTTTCCAATTAATTGGCTTTATGTATTCTTCTGTTTGCAAGAAATTTCTTTTATGGGTTCTCCATTATTCAGAAAATTTTATAGACAAGGTTATAATTTATGAAACAGGGAGATCATTCTTGAAAAAGAACTGAACAGATTTTTAACTACTTCATTAAAGCAATCCATAAATAAAACAAAATGCAATGCCAAGATAACTTTTGTAGTTAAGTTTCTAGCAATTACCTTTTTTCCTTTTAGTGGTTCTGATGTAATCTAAAAGATATAATCTTCTTGTTTCATCTCTTTGTAATTCTTTTCTCATAAATATGACTTGCTATCCAAAGTTTCCATATATGATTGTCAATTGACTTTATTTCTTAATATCTCCTATTTTCCCCCAGTCCTTGAAATAGAACAATTTATAGTGGGAAGCTCAAGAAATAAAGCAAAGTCCTGCTCCATCGCTGTGCCAACATGTCCCACTTAAGTGATCTTGGATCAATTTCTCCTACCTTTGTGTTTCTGTCTCAAAACAGGGGTAATCTTACTTAATTCAGTTAAATTGTTGGGAGGTTTACTGAAGCAATATGAAGCTTCTAGTAGATTGTTTATCTCATGAATAAGAGCTTACTGTTTATTGAATCAAGAATAGCTCTAGTTCTCAGATATTTTCATCAATTTCCTCACTAGATATATGCTTGCATTCATTAGTCACCAGTAACTTAATCACTTGATTCCTTAAGGCTTAGATCATAGGATACTTGGGTCATATAACATACAACTAGCCCAGCTAACACTTTTTCAGTAGTTGCAAAGTGCTAAGCATCATAGAAGCACTTGTTATAGATTTCTGTTTTTCAGTCGCTAAGTAGTGTCTGACTCTTTGCTAGCAAGACTTAGCGACTGACTATATTATCTTATAGATAATCTTATTTAACCATCATGATAACCCTAATAAGAAAAAACTGGCAGAGGCTACTAATAAACACAAAAAATCCATCTCCCTTTCTTTCCAGTTGAATATCTTCGCAGATAGACTTTATTTTCCAGACTCCTTTCAGTTAAATATGACCATGTGGTGAAATTCTTGCAAAGGGACTTTGAGTAAAAGTGATGCATGCAATATTAGATATATAGGATTTTCCTCATTCGTGTTATCTTTCACTTTTATCCTCACAGGAACTCAGACATGGCAAAAATAAATATTGATTGCTGTGCGATTATTTATGGCAATGCCTGTGCTCCACCCAATCTTCCTTCATATATAATCTCTCTAGTCTTTCTACTTCAGCTTGGGTGGAGATATGCATGCCTACACATACAAAGTCGCTTCAGTCATGTAACGACTCTATGCAACTCTATGGACTGTAGCCCACCAGGCTCCTCTGTCCACGGGATTCTCCAGGCAAGAATACCAAGAGGACTGCCATTTCCTCCTCCAAGAGTTCTTACTGAACCAGGGATTGAACCCACGTCTCTTACGTGTCTTGCAGTGGCAGACAGGTTCTTTACCACTAGCACCATCTGGGGAGATAATGTCTTCTCAACTAAAAACAATTCTATATTTTGATTTTTAAATTATTATTTAAATTATCACCATTCACTTCCCTTTTTAGCAGCTAGCTATTCACTCTTTTTAAAAATAAGCTCTTTCTCCCTTAAGGTATTATTTTCCATTATCATGGAAGGGAGGGGCTGCTCATTTACAAGCAAAAGTAAAAAAAATAAAATGTATTCTGTTGATGTCACAAAAAGAGAGGCAGTCAGGCAACATCCTGAACTAGATAAGGCCACTAAATCTAATTATCAGTATATAAGGACAGAGGAACATATCAAATGATACCATTAACATGCCATCTGCAAACTCAAGAGAGGATACTCTACAGGATACAGGACAAGGCTTCTTCAACAAATAAATGACAAGACAAAAGAAAGACATGGATGGAGATCCATAGATTAAAAGACACTTATGGCACATGTCAATCATTCATAATGTATGGACTTCATATGGATTCTGGTTGGCTAAAGGTTTTGTCCTTTTCTATTCCATGGGATGGTTCTAATAGTACTTAGTTATCTTTAGCTTCATTCAAAACAATTTTGTTAGATGCTGTCATATCATCAGGCATTTTAAAAAAAACATGGAAATTGGTGAATGTTAGTGTAGCCATTTTAATATTGAAGATGGAAGAAAAAAACATTTTCAGTGTTTGTGCTTTATCATTTCAAGAAAGGTAAAAATGCAACTGAAACACACACAAAAAAGATTCATACCATGTATGAAGAAGGCACGACAACTGATAGAACATGTCAAAAGTGGTTTGCCAAGTTTCATGCTGGGCATTTCTTGATAGATGATGCTCACACAGAGTCAGGTAAACCAGTTGAAGTTGATAGTGATCAAATCAAGACATTAATTGAGAACAATCGATGTTAACCACTCGGAAGATAGCTGACATACTCCAAATATCCGAATCAAGCATTGAAAATTATTTGCACCAGCTCGTTTGCATTCATCTCTTCGATGACTGGGTTTCACATAAGTTAAGCGATAAAAGCCTTCTTGACCACATTTCCCATGCAATTCTCTACTGAAAAGTAAGGAAAACATTCCATTTTTAAAATAAAGTGTGATGGAAGATGAAAAGTGGAACAGAAGAGATCATGGGGAAGGTGAAATGAACTACCACCAACCGCTCCAAAGGCTGGTCTCCATCCAAAGAAGGTGATGTTGAGTATATAGTGGTATTGGAAGGGAGCTTCTTCTGAAAAACCAAACAATTAATTCCAACAAGTACTGCTCACAATTAGACCAACTGCAAGCAGCATTTGGTGAAAAGGGTCTGAAATTAGTCAATAGAAAATGGACAAATCTTAAATCACGATAACACAAGACCACATAGTTTTTTGACGCCCAGGCAAAAACTGTTACAGCTTGGCTGGAAGTTCTGATTCATCCTCCATATTCACCAGATATTGCACCTTCAGATTTCCATGTCTTTTTGTCTTTACAAAACTGTCTTAATGGAAACATATTCAATTCCCTGATAAGGGGTACCTGGAACAGTTCGTTGCTCAAAAAGATAAAAAAGTTTTGGGAACATGGAATTATGAAGTTGCCGAAAAAATGGCAGAAGGTAGTGGAACAAAATGGTGAATACATTGTTCAATAAAGCTCTTGGTGAGAATGAGAAATGTGTCTTTTATTTGTATTTGGAAACCTAAGGAACTTTTGGCCACCCCAGTATGAATGTGGTATTTGCTTAGATTAGGTATGTGGTGAGGAGAAAAATAAGTGAGAGATAGATGAAGCAAGCTTGGCCATGAGTTAATCATTGTTACATCTTGGCGATGAATACACAGGGGTTTATTGTACTATTTTGTTTACTTGTGTATATGTTTGAAGTTTTCCATTGCAAAAAAGATTATTCAAAGGAAATAACTTCTGATCTTATCACAATGTAGCATAAAAAAGGTAAAAATCATTTCAAATTTAGAGGATTCTCTGGTTTGCTTGATTACAATTCCAAGACATGTTTAAGGATGGCCAATCTAAAACATTTTATGCTGATATTTTGAAGAATACAATTATAAAGTATCTCATTTTTCTAATTTTCTTCCAATATTCCTGGATGGTCAGGTATAAAATAGTGAAGGGAAAGATCACTTTTCTATAACTCCCAGGATGCTATTGATACTTACATGTCAATGGAAACTATCAAAAAGCAGTAAAAGTTAGGTAGTTTAGTATGTTACTTTTCTATTTAACTTCAGCAATATATTCAATATAGTTGTTGAAACGCATTCTGAAACCAAAACTCAATTATATGATAATTACTAATCATTTTGAATTACCTTCAATTACTAAAAAAAATTTGGGAAGAAAGAATAGAGGTGAGATTTAATAGAACTTAACTAAAAATATCTTCTATAAAAGATCCTGGAGCAGATTTTGAAAATAAGACATAGTTCGTAAAACAGAAAAGTTGAAGAATGTTTATATATACATAATACAAATGCTTAACTTACTGTTTAAAGATAAAGTTTCTACAAAGTTAAAATTAATTATTTTAATTTTACAGGATGTATTAACTTTGTTTCTACTTAATTAAAATTTGAGAAAAATTCAGAAATTTCATTGTTATCCAGACATGTATAAATCAGTTTCTGATTGCTGCTCTAACAAAATAACACAAACTTAGTGGACTAAAAATGACACATATTATCTTTCAGTTCTGGAGTACAAAATGGGTCCCACTGGGCTAAAAATCAAAATGTTGGCAGAGTTGTGATCCTTTCTGGAGCTTAAGAAAGACTCTGACTTCTTGTTTTGTCCAGCTTCTAGAAACTGCCTGCTTACTTTGGCTCATGGCTCCCTTATATTTTTTAAGCTACCAATGACCAATTGAATCTTTTACACATGGTAACACTCTGGCATCAACTCTTTTGTTTCCCTGTTAGACATTTAGTGCCGCCTGTAGTTAATTAGGAGGCTTCCCTGGTAGCTCAGCTGGTAAAGAATCTGCCTGCAATGTGGGAGACCTGGGTTCAGCCTACCTGGATAAACCAGAACAATCTTTTTTAAGACCAACTGATTAGCCACCTTCATCCTGTTTACTAACTTAATTCTTCCTAATTCTTCTTTGCCATGGAACCTAATATATTCACAGGCTCCAGGAATAAAAACACAGATGTGGACATATTGGGAGAAGAGGCCATTTAGTTAGCATATAACCTAACTAATCTCCATAAGATTTAAGGTTTTGCTTTTTTTTTTTTTTTTTACTGTGAAAAACAGACACTTCTTTTTCACAAACAGTTTACATCACTATTTTGTTTTTGTTTAGTCACTAAGTCGTGTCGGACTCCCATGACCCCAAGGACTGTAAACCACCAGGTTCCTGTGTTCGTGAAATTTTCCAGACAAGAATGCTGGAGTGGGTTGCCATTTCCTACTCCAGGGGAATCTTCCTGACCCAGAGATCAAACCTGCTTCTCCTGTACTGTAGGCAGAGGTTTTACCATCGAGCCACCAAGGAAGTCCCATGTTCCTATTTTACTGGTTAAAAAAAAAAAAAAGACTGCTTAAAATTAATAGTACTGAGTTCTTTCAGATAACTCAGATCAAAAGATCTATAAAGGCCGTTTTGAGTGGATATCCAAGCCCTGAAGAAATGTTTACTGATGTTTTCAAATGACACATCTATAGTTTCCAAATCCCGAAGAAGGCACTGTGGACTAAGAAATACCCTTACCTCAGCAGAATTTGTTTATGACTTAGGCATAATGTGTGATGAAATTTCTAAGCTGTGTGATCTATCCAAACATCTAAAAGGAAGACATAACATTGCCAGAAGCCTATTCTAGAGTGTCAAAGCAGATTCGGGTCTTTGCTTCAGTGGCTGACAATCTTGGATCTTTTGCTGCAGAGGCTGTCAGAGCTTTTCAGAACTTGCTCTTTTAACAAAATTCACTACACACAACAGAATGTCTTTTAAAAAGTGATGGAGAAATTCCCATTAGTCCTCAAGATAAAAAGACCAAAGTTCTACACAACTGCTTTCTTTAAAACTGTTATTTTTTTTCCTAGGTAGCTGTATGCAAAATCATAAACTATATCATGGATTAACATACCTTCAGAAAACTATTTAACACCTGAATTAAGATGCGTACACCTAGACTTCTACCCACTTTCTTATTTAGACATGATTTTCTATAACCCTTTCATTTTTAGACTCAGCAGTCATAACAACTGCTTTCTGATATATATATATATATATATATATATATATATATATATATATTTTTTTTTTTTTTAACATGGACCCACCCAACAATCTGCTCCTAAAGTACTTGCATTTCAGTGATAATTCCTACAGGTCATTTGATGAAGTACAATCTAAAAACCCATTGTATGTGCAGCTAAACCCACATTAAGCATTCAGTATATGGGTAAAATACAGAGTAAATTAGTGGATATTCCACTGAAATGAGAAGTCCTCTCAATCATTTAGTCTTGTCAGCTATTTCAGGACACCATGTCCATTGTGTTTATTTTTCCTGTTTTTTTCTGGAGAAATCTATCTGATTCACATTCTGAATATGCTGTTCAGTTATGCATAGTTATTCTAGCTATTGAATAAAGACAAATTAAGAAAATTATCATTTAGCATAATATATTTGAACTAACTCAAGCTTTTGACCCAACAGTTCTGTCAATAGCACCACAATTCTCTCAGTTCCTGGGGTGCAAGATATCATTCCTCTCCTATCTCCCTATCTCTTCTTCCCCTTTTTCCTCATATACAGCACTAATAAAAAATGATGATCACTGCCATCTCTACTCTAGATACAAAGTTGTATATTCTATTTCATACAATATTGCAGGGAGATATTATTATTCTTTTTTGAGAGATGAGGAAAGTAAAGATCAAGAAGATGAAGCGACTTGCCTACAGCCATGTCACACTGGGTCACATTGGACCTTAGATTGAAACCCACCAGGTCTGTTTTGTTCAAAGGAAAAGCCACATATATTGAACAGTGATGCCTCTAATTAGTCAAGTCATATCAATTGTCTCTCTAAAGTTGTCTGTATTGGCTCCTTCCTCTCTAGACTGTTTTTCCCCCTCATCCAGACCTTTATTACGTCTTGTTTCAACTCTTGAAATAACTCCTCAACTGGTTCCTGCAGTTTCAATAGTTCAATCCTTAAAAGTCAGGTTAAGCTGCTTTGATCATGCCCACTCCTTGTTCAAAAACCTCCAAAGGTGCCACATTGCCGAGAGGCGGGCTTTCCAGCAGGCTGATCACAGCCCTTTGCCAGATGGATCATAAAACCACATTACCACATTCTTTGTGGGTTTCCTCCTCTCCACTGTTGTTGACTCATACATTTGAAATGCACAGTGAGGGCTGCCATGCCAGTCACTTACTTGCATTTCAAATGCCCCAGATTAAAGAGAGTATGAAAGATTAGAAGCTTTCAGCATGTCCCTCTTCTCTGCCACATCCCATTCATTTGGGGGAGTTGGCTAGAAACCACACAGACTGAAATACCAAAGGCAGCCTGCAAACTTCTAATTCTTCCCTTGATCCATGTGAGATTCTGACAGAACTTCCCTTTTATCAAAATATCTGATACTTTTCTCAATTTCTTTCCTTGAGCAAATACTTAAAAATATCAGACTACCCAATTCAACATGCGTGCCCCCAAATCTCAGAGATATCGATGTACAAGATACAATGCAAACTCCTTAACCTGTATTCACAGCTCTTTGTAATTTGGCATCATCTCCCATTTAGCTTTATTTTCACTGCTTTGCCAACATTCGCCCTTGACTTCAGTGATCCCTGGCTACTGGCTGAAACTTCCCAGGTGGCTCAAGTGGTAAAGAATCCACCTGCCAACGCAGGAGACTCAGGAGATGCAGGTTCAGTCACTGGCTACAACCTCAACCGCACCACCATTTGCATGCATTCACACTGCAACACTTATTCCAAGCATCTCTTCTGCCTAATTTGTCATCTGCATTGTTCTGTATTTACCTGAATGTTAAACAACTCTTTCTGCTTAACTCAAGGTTAAAATAGAGAACTGAAGCTTCCAGTGAAGTTTCAGTCCAAATACTCTCTGTAGTCCAATCTGAGAATAAGAGTCTCTAACCTGAGTGGGGAGATATCTAGGTGAATATTGTTCAGAAGATCACTCTCCATTGAGAATAGCTGGAGCATGTCATGTTCAAGAACTTAGTGATACAATTTCAGGATTATAGAGCTTAAAAAATATTAGAGATAATTTTGTCCAATCCTCTCACTCAACTGATGCTTATGCTTTAATTCTTTGCATTGATAGTTCTTGCATGTAAGTGTCTGTATGACCCTCTTTTAAGGGAGGAAATGTGTCTCATACATTTTTGCATTTCCTAGTGGTAAACATTTGTGTGTGTGTGCATGCTAAGTCACTTCGGTTGTACTCAACTTTGCAGTGCTATGAACTGTAGCCCACCAGGCTCCTCTGTCCATGGGATTCTCCAGGCAAGAATACTGGAGTGGGTTGCCATACCCTCCTCCAGGGGATCTTCCCAATCCAGGGACTGAACCCATGTCTCTTATATTTCCTGCATTGGCAGACATGTTCTTTACTACTAGCACCACCTGGGAAGCCCAGTGGACATTATTTGATATATGATATATTGACTAAGTGAAAAATTCAAGATAACAGGGCTGAATAAATATTATCAGAAATTACATAAAGTGCTAAATCTAATTTAAGAGGGAATTGTGGATACAATTAAATATGAAAGTGGCCAAGAAGGAAAACTGCAAGGAAATTAATTTCACAGTTTCTCCAAAAAATCTGGGCATAAGAAATATACAGAAGAAAGCATATGAACAAAGAGTTAAAAAATAATTTTTTAATTAGACTTTTTTTTCTGAGATAAGACATTAGGTACAATCATTGAATAACACCAAAATAAGACAATAAGAGCATGACTATAGAAAAATTCCCAGTACAGAACCTAGAAAAACATTAAAAAAAGATAAAGTAACTTTATAAAGGTTGAAATTATAACAAAGTCACACACTAAAATGTCTAGAAGTCATTATCTATAATTTTCCCTAAACTGCTTATTTTGAACAAATAGTTGCTATTCTAAGATGAATTAATTAGGAACTATATTTGTTTTCGTTGGATATACAACTGCAATGAAGTCATGCGTTAAGTTTGTTAAAGCTTAGTAATTTTTTTCAACAGCACTTCAGGTTCTATATTCACTCCAAATACACATATACCAAAAATATCCACCTCCACTTCAAGTTTCAAGTTTCCAAAAGGCTATGACTGTACTTCACTCAATGTTTGTTAAATAAACACTAAAAATTTGATTGTCAAAAGTATTATCTTATAAAGAAAAAGAAACTGATATTTTAAAGACAGAGCATTCCTCATATTGAAAACTAACCAACATAGAACTAGGCATCTTCTATCACCAAGTCCTAAATATGGGATACAAGGTAGCAGTTCCCCTTCCTCTTACCTATGCTGCAAGGAATTTTGTACTTGAAAAGATGAGCCAAGAGAGCAGGCCACCACTCCCAAGGCCAGCTGGGCAATTGCTATCAGAGTCACTAGGAAAAGAGACGGTGACTACATCTCCTGCAATTTTACAAGCTGAGTTCCCATTTCCTCAATCCATACAATGGTTAGGTTACAATACTTGGCAGCTTTTTTGTTCAGAAATTCCTAATTTCATCCAACAAGTTCAGGTGCAGCAATGTTGCCTGACCTGAGGAGTTTCAATAGTGTAAATCTGGGAGTCTACATAAAATTTCCAGTTCTTTTTATTTATATGGCAAAAATAAGGTTGGTTGGTTTGCTACCAAAGCTCCATGTTTGAAAATTCCAGTTCCTTGCCTCTCTTGGCCATGCCTGGTGGTGTGTTAGTGTGGAGGGATGCATTTATCTTGCAACCGGTGGGAGTGTTCCCACCTCAACTACAATGTACACGTAAAATGTAACTTTCAGGATTCTCAGTAATGAATTTCTTCTGGCTTGAGACTCCTCTCCCCTCCCTTACGATTTTAACTGATTAGTAGAAAGAATACTGAAACTGTTGAAATATTATACAAGAACCACTTGATGGTTCAGTGGGTAAAGAATCCACTATTATTCTAGGAGATACAGGAGATGCAGGTTCAGTCCTGGGGTCAGGAAGATGCCCTGGAAGAGGAAATGGCAACCCACTCCAGTATTCTTGCCTGAAAAATCTCATGGACAGAGAAGCTTGGCGGGCTAAAAGTTCACACAGAGGCAGACACTGCTGAATAACAAAGCACAGCATAATTATCGTTACCACTGCCACCTGCCTTGGGATAAACATAGTCTTTTTTGAGAAACTTGTGATATTTTGAAGCTCTTTATGATTTCTTTGTTTCTCCTCTGATGGCCTCCAGACGGCACAGGGAAGACTTGTGTCATCTCACTGTGGGAAGGAAAGAATCTCCTTCCTCTGTGTGGTCCTTCTCTACAGGCTCTTACTTATCTCCACTGGAGATGTCATCTTCTGGACGGCTCTGTGGACATCTTCCAGCAGAAATTACAACAATTCTCTCTGTATGAACTAGTGTATGGCTTCTGGAAAACTCAGCTGATGCCTCTCTGTTGAGCCCCTTGAAATTCAACTAAGTCTAGTCTGGCCAGATTTTAGAGTGTCCACCTCAGAGTATTTGCTATGGGATTCACTTGCCCCACACAGTGACTTCCTCTTGGCTGACACTCCTGCAGCATCCCTCAACAACCTGTGAATCTCTTTCTTGACTTTTGAAGGTCACGGGGAATTAAGGAGTGTCCTGCGTCAGGCTCTTTCATGCTCTCTACCCGACCGTGCCATTTTTGGTTCAGGCTCACATATTGGCATGGGACCTCTCAAATTAATTTAGGTTTTCTCATTCTATTGTCTTGAGGTCAGAGGAACAATTTCTGGAATAATCCCAAACCATTCTTTTTATTGTTTGACAGACTTCTCTGAAGTGAGTAAAGGAATCCAGAGCAAGATATTCATGGCTAATTGGTTATTAGCCTATCTATCTATCTATTTGTCTACCTGTGTCTACCTCTCTCTCTCTCTCTTCCCCGCCCTCCTAGTTAGAAAAAGGCCCTCTATGCCCTTCCTGTCAGGGAAGGATTTTCTTTGTATTGTTTTTATTATTATTTTCTTTATGTTCTTCACCTTTGTGTTAAAGGGAGAAAAGGCTACAGGAAAAGTTGTTAAATTGCTGAGAAGGGAAAATATATGAGGAAATATTTCAAACATATTACTTTCATTAAACATATCTGGGGAATTACAAGTAGTTTGGTATAGTGACCAATTAATTCCTAAAGGCAAAGACGTCTGAAATGGGAAATAATGTGCCCGGGCTATTTCAGCTGATACTACAATCAGGAAAATAGCCTCAAGAGTGACACATTTTCTTGATTTAGGGAGATAGTTTCATGGTTAGAATAAGAACTGAAAGCCATGTTATCTGGGCTCAAATTTCATATCCACTGCCCACTTACCATGTGCCCTTGGGAAATCTACATCTCTTCTTTTTATACTTTAGTTTCCTCATCTATAAAAGCAAGAGTTCGAGTATCTATTTTGGATGATTGTTGTGATGATTCACTGTGTATAAAAACTCAGAAGAATGTTTAGCATACTGGAAAAACTCAAAAAGGGTTACATTTATTAACATTGTTGTAGTGAAAATTAAACCTCTTATTTTTCAATCTAGTGAGAAAATCCATCACGACTTATGGTGATTGTGCAGTGGAATGAATCCTTGATCGCTACATTTATCCCTTGAAATTTTAGCCATTTTATTTTAGCAGAATAAAAACAAATGGTACTATGCCGAGTCTCATTGCTATTTAATCATGCAATCTGAAATGACAATGTTTAGTCAATCCCTGTTAGATTAGGTAATCAGTGTGTTTATTTCCCTAAAAAGGCAGCAATCAATACAATGCTTTCATTTTCTCCTTATTTCACTTGAAAATAATTTTTTCTCTGATGTTCATCCATAACTTCCATTAGAGTTCATGAAAATCTTGGGGTTAAGCCAGAAGACAAAATTTGGCCCCAAGGGACATTTGGCAAGCTGCCACAACAATTGGTTCATATTTAGTCATGTAAGACAACTTGAACAATTATTATTATTGTAACAGTTTGTTCCCCAGTTGCTACTATAACTAGTGAGGCACCTTGAAGTTATGCTGCAAATTATGTTTTAATGTTTGATCTGAGTGTGATCTGAGTTGATCTGAGTTTGACTTGACTCATCTGTGACTGGTCTTCCCTATAGCTCAGTTGGTAAATCATCTGCCTGCAATGGAGAAGACCTGGGTTCCATTCCTGGGTTGGGAAGATCCCCTGGAGAAGGAAATGGCAACCCACTCCAGGAAATGCCAACAAATGGCAACACCCACTTGTCTGGAAAATACCATGGACAGAGGAGCCTGACAGGTCCATGGAATCACAAGAGTCAGACATGACTTAGCAACTAAACTACCACCACCATCCATGATTATACTTTAATTTCTCTTTACTACTCAATTTTCTACATGGATTTAGTTTTGAAATCAACCAACTTTTTTTCATCAGCAAACTGTAAGAAATTGTTTGTGACAGTATTTTCAAGCATGTTGCTCTCTGAAAAAATGAGAAACGTATTTAATGAAATGTCAATACGGAAACAAATGAAAAAGCTTAATGGCCACTCAGAAAAAAACATGGAAAAATGTGATGAGAAACCCCTAAGATGGTCATAGTTAAAGGAAGACAATCAAGTGATGTAATTTGCTTTAAAATGTTTAATATAATAGTGATTGGAAGATTAAAAGTCAATGCAAAATGCCAAAATAAATACTGTGTATCAAAGGTATTTTGAAATTAGGAAACTAGGCAAGTATGATACTTGAATTATCTGAAACAAAATCCAGCAAACTAGAGCACTCCAACCATAAACAATAAAAGACATTAAGATATGTGAAGCCAAACTTTAAACTTGTAATTGCTGTAAAAACCTAACTTATTTCTAGAGAATGGATGATTTGCTGAATAAAAGATTTACTGGGAAGAAGTAGCCTCATGCACACTTAAAGAGGTTTCAGCGTGATAAAGTTCTTTCATTCTCACAGAGAGAAATGAAATTCTCAGATCTGACACAGCAGGTTTAGGGTGGGCTTCTCCCAGAGTGAACTTTCTTGTCTCTGAATCAGTTTTTTTTTTTCTTTCTTAGTATATTTTAAGTGCAACTAAAAGCCTTTGAGAAAGCTTTGTATTTGCTTATGTGAATACTAAAAATTGCCATGTAAAAATGCCATAAAGCTTACTACTTCAATCCTTGAGCAGGAAATCAGACTTTTCTTCACTAATATAATTGGTAACATATCAGAAATAATAATATAGCTCTATGCTTAGTAAAAATAACCACATCTGAAGTGTTTTTGAATGACTGAATGAATGAGGGATGTGCATTAAGTTATATGATATTCATAGTTATGAAATTTAATATCAAAATGCAGAAATATCAAAATAAGCCACTTCATTTAGAAGACCTACAGGTAACTCTAAAAAATTGGAACTTTAGAAATCAGAAGTATTTTTTGATATGTGCCATGAAAATGCTACATGCTACCCTACTTAATGAGATAGAATGGGCCAATGAGGTATCTTGTTATTAAAATAGCTTAAGGCAAAATTTTGATTAATTTCTTAGTGTTTGTAATATCCTGTGAGTGTGCATACAGTTTCGAAGTGGACTGGGCACTTATCAAAATATGAGTATGTGAGAACTGATGAAACTGGAAACATCTACTTTTTTTTCCAGCTACTTTCTTGCCACTTTGCTACTCCTATTCTAAAAAAAAGTAGTACAAATGCATTGCATAAAATTAATGCTCAAATCAGATATTTTATATTAGCTAAAATTTTTGCTTCCACCTGTCTATGTGTGCTCTCCTATAAATTTACATATTATTTTCAAACCCCAACATATAGCACTTTATATATCAGCCATATACTTTATTTTATAAGCATTCACTCTTGTATAACTTCTTTCTCATGTTATCAGCAGTAATTTCAAGAGTCTTAGAAAAGAGGAAGATATAAATTTAAAAAGAGACATACATGTGCATGAACAATGCTGACTGGAAACATCCCTCTAAAGAAGTTTAGGAGCTAAAAACATAGGAAAGGATTTAACTCAAAAATCATTTCTCTTAGTAACATTATTTTTATTAGAAATTGTCCAGAAATACTTTGTAATCTAATGCAACATCAGGTAAGGTTTTAAATTTACATCAGGGAAATATCAGTAGAGCAAATTTTACAGAGCAATAAATATTTACCAACAGTACAACTTTTCAAATTCAGACTAACAGGAAGATGCAGAACAAAGGTGTAGGCAAAACAATGAAACAATTTGTTATGCTAAGTTTATTTGCATTTAAATCAGAAAAGGGTAATTAAAAGAGTAATGAAAGTTGAAGGAAAACACGTCTAACATTTTCCTTTCATTTGAAATAATTTTTCTATATTGCGTTCAATTTCTGTGAAGAAATCTCTCTATATATTCTAAACACAAATAAACTTGACTGTTGTCCCAAGGTGATCATTTTTAAACATGTAAAAATTAATATTTTTAAAACATTTCTTAAAGTCATTTGATAAAACAGTCAAAAACACTAGGAATTATTTCATTGGCTAATCACTCTAACCTTACTTTATATATTACTGCCTGGACTAACCAATCAAAATGCAAAATATTAGCAAGGTCATAGTAGTATAACAAAACATACACTATATTTCACAGATTACAAAAGACATTAAAATTCTGATACCCCATTCATAAGGAAAAGATTGTAATGAGAATAGAAAATGGCACAACATTAATTCATTGTGTGACAAAGAATATAATGAGAATGGGAAATAGTACAAACATAACTCATTCTTGTTACAGTTTTAAGATTGTAATGTCATGGTTCATATCACATACTTAGCAAGAAGGTGGTAGTCAATGCGTTGCAATATTCAATGGCTATTCTGAATTTAGTAACAGCATTATTTTAAATACATATATGTATCCACACACACAGTATTTTAAATTGTGTACTTCAAGGAATGGATATGTTTAAAAATTAAACAATGTTGCTAAAAAGTTTTATTTGAAAAGATAGCCCGTATATGATTAAAATATGAAGAGCACTATCATAAATCCGCTGGACAAGTGAGAATGTGAAACTAAAATGTGCTATTGGATACATTCAAGTTAATATTTTAAAATGGAATAAAATCTATTGGTAAGTAATGGCTTTAAATCATTTTATAAACCAATGCATGATTTCATAAAATATTTAACTATTACATTGCAAAGTCAGGAATGTTTGCAGCCTGGTTACAAGTTTTCACCCAATAATCATTTCTGCTCTCTGACTTTCCTGAGTACAAATATGGTCTCTAGAACTACTGGAGATTATATTCTAGGAACTGTGAAACACCGAGAAAGAAAATCTGGTAGTTTGTAATAAAAATACAGTCTTTAATAGTAGCATAAAAAGACTAGTGAGCACTTTTTAAAATTTTTATTGAAGTACAGTTGATTTATAATATTGTGTTAACGTCTGCTTTATAGCAAAGTGATTCCGTTATACATATATGTATTGTTTTAGATTATGGTTTATCACAGGATATTGAATATAATTCCCTGTACAGGTACACAGTACCTTGTTGTTATCCATTCTATATTTAACAGTTTGTATCTGCTGATCCCAAACTCCCAATCCTTCCATCCTCCTCTCTGCTTTGCCCTAATGAGCCCTTGTGGCTGAGAAGAGATGTTTCCAAAAAAGTCTAAAAACCTGCTTATTTAAGTAATCATAAGATAAAAATGATAGCTTTATTTCATCAGCTTTAAACTATCCACCCCAGTAGGAGGACACATGACGGATCATCACAAACATTGCATGTGTCTCTGTGTGTCTGTGTGTATACTGAAAAATGCATTCCTATTTCCCCACTAGTTCATTCTACGTTTTAATTACATAAGCAATAGCTAACATTAAGACTTAGATTTAAACTTATTTGCATTTCTTAAATAAATATCCAATAACATGCTGGGATATGGGGTCAATT